>NC_086109.1:69591715-69893533 GCF_963921235.1 Mobula hypostoma
TATAAGTTAGAAATGCATTGTGAGTGTTAAATGTGTTCTACAAATTTTATTTAGATTTAAATATTATCACTAAAGTAAATGAACTATATTTAAACTTCTTTGTTAGTTGGACGTATCTCCTCTTTGGTAAGGGAGGGGAACCCACCACTTAAATAGTAGGTATTGGCAGCTAAACTCGCTGGGGAGTACAAACAAGAAATTCAATTAATCTTTGACGGGTGGGTAGCTAGAGTATAACCTCTCTTTTGTGAGGGTACCCATGGCTATTTATATTGGGTAGGGCTTAAGATCTCCATTTGATTTTAGAACTTCACTGTAATCAAATGTAATGCCCTGGTTCATATTTTTTACTGTTATGCTGTTCTGTGTGAGCTACCTGTTTTCAGCTTATTTTTGGGTTACTGTTGAAGAGAGAGGAGAAATGTGTGACATCCAATTAGGATGGTCGGATTAAGGGGATGCTTCTCTGGTGAGGGACACTAAGGTTAGGCTTGGGGCTTTAGTTCAAGAGGAGATAAAGAGAGAAGATGCTGGGGACGTCGGGTCATAGCATATGATCTGGTGGGAGACCTGCTCGTTCGAGATGGATTGCAAGCGACGTTTGGAAGGTGGTGTGTGCCATGTTGGCCAAGGGCTGAGTGCGTGAGTGACAGAGAAGTCCAAGATGAGCTCCAACTTGTGCACATTTGACTGTTTAAGTAGAATAGGCCCTTTTCTTTTTGTTATTCTTTACTAACCCTTTAGTTAAGATTCGTCAATATACTTCCTTTAATCGTGTGCAGTGTGTTGTCTCTTATTTCGTAGTATTGATTTGTAACAGGGTAACGAATTTCACAGCATCAACACAAACAGGAGGTTTGGGTGGGCTTGCGTCTCAATCTCACAAGTTTAGCAGGGTTAGATTGTCTTCCCTAGACTTACGCAGCCAAGGAAACCAGGGTGTTTCACCAACCCAATGCCATCACAATGGAAGAAATCATTCCAAGCAATACCCATGCAATTCAATTTTATTGCAATCAGAATAATGTGTCATAAGCACAAGAGATCTGAAAATCTTGAGCAACACACCCGAAATACAGGGGGAGCTTAGCAAGTCAGGCAGCACCTCTAGAGGGGAAATTTTAGGCCAAGTCCTAATCTTGACGAAAATATCAGCTGTTTATACACCTCTATAGATGCTGCCTGACTTACAAAACAGTTTTTGTCATCCCTTGATATTAATTGAGAGTAACTGATAGATCTAAGTTCTATAAACTGAGGAACTGGAGTGAAATGGTTCTTTTGATGAATTAGATTAGAAAAAGAAGAGATCAATAGGTTCAATCAAAGTTTCCTGCAATGATATTGCACTGCATCTGGTCGATGTTCTGATTCACCCAACAGAGGGAGTCAAATAACACAAAAACAATGGAGCAATCAAGGTTTGTGATAAAGAGATGAAACTTGCTAATAATGTCATATTTAGTGGTGGTGATGGTGGTGTTAATTATTTGATAGCGAAAGTGAAATTTTTTTTGGCTTCATAATGTAATGTGGAGTTGTCCAAGAACTATAGTGTACATTCTCGCTCAAAATTAAGGGAATCCCGTCTTTAATCTCACCTTCAAATATGGAGGGGGAGTCTTATAAGAGACACACGGGGTTAATAAGGCAGCCCTGTCTGAAAGTCAGTTTTAACCCATAGACTGGGATTGGTGGTTGAATTCCATTACTGCATTACATAAGCACCCTATTTTCTCATAATGACACAGAATGTAGTATTTTGGACCATCTGATCCATCCAACTCCCAGCCAATCAACCTACCAGCATTCATCTAGGAAACAGTTTTGGTAAAGTGATATATAGATATTTTCTGCACTGAAAATACAGAGTGCACAGGGAGACATGCAGCGGAATTTTTCAGGGACTGAGTGTGATGGCACAAAAATTCACAGATAAAACACAACAGCTCTAGGTGGAAAGTGTCCAAAGGAGGAAGGATGCCCTCTATGTTGGACATTGTTCATCTTCCTGTCCCTTCTTGACCTTACTCCTGCTATGCATGGCCTCCTCCTCTCCTTACTACTCCAGAATAAGGGAGAATCCCTTTTCGTAAGTTAAAGCAGAACAGAACTTGTTTTCTTCCAGCAAAATCCTCAGACAATCTTTAGGTAACAATTTGATAAAATGCTGAAGTCTGGATAAAATGTCTTGGATGGTCTCCCAATGTGCCTCCAAAGTCCTCTTCAAATGATGACATTTGAAACTGAATGGAATTTTAAGCAGTCTTCTCAACTTTCAGCAATAACTTTGCTCCCACCTGTTCAGCTGGTTGCTGTTCAGAAATTTTGGTAATTGAAGTGCTAGTCAGCAAAGAGGTGTGCAGTGCATTTAATAAACTTAAGCTAGCAATTTAGTAGGCAATTGATGATCCTTCAGGCACCCTTTCCTTGTTCACATTTCAAATCCTTTAAAAAAGTGTGCTGACTGCTGGCTAAGCCAATCTTGCCAAGTTAAAATGGAAACGTGACCTGGGGAAACTTGTCTTGTAAATATTTCAAAATGGTGACCAAATTTTGTGGGAAGATGGTAGGAATTACCCACATATCTACTGACTGTTATATACAGTACATTTGTGTTCACTGGTCACCATTTTGTTGCTAAATCTGCCTCACTATTTTATCCCAGCATGGAAGCAGGAAGTGGGAGTATTTCCCTAGCCCAACACTGGGGAACTTGTACCCAGTTGGACCTGGCATAGTGAATGGTTGTCCTTCAGTTCAGTGGAGGGGAATGTCAGGTTACTATCCTACGCAGTTCAGAGGCAGCATTTGGTAAGCTAATTGGCTTCAGTAGATTGTCCATAATACAGTGCCAACAAAAAGTATTCTCTCCCCTTGAAAGTTTTTGTGTTTTATTGTTTTGCAACATTGAATCACAGTGGATTAAATCTGGCTTTTTTTGACACTGATCAACAGAAAAGACTTCATCGCGTCAAAGTGAAAACAGTTCTCTACAAAGTGATCTAAATTAATTACAAATATAAAACAAAATAATTGATTGCATAAGTATTCATCCCCTTCAATTCAGTATTTAGTAGATGCACCTTCGGCAGCAATTACAGTCTTGAGTCAGTGTGGATAGGACTCTATCAGCTTTACACATCTGGACACAGCAATTTTTTCTCATTCTTCTTTACAAAACTGCCCAAGCTCGGACAGATTGCATGGTGATTGTGAGTGAACAGCCCTTTTCAAGTCCTGCCACAAATTTTCAATTGGATTGAGGTCTGGACTCTGACGTGGCCACTCCAGGACATTAACTTTGTTGTTTTTAAGCCATTCCTGTATAGCTTTGGTTTTATGCTTGAGCTCATTGTCTTGCTGGAAAACAAATCTTCTCCTAAGTTGCAGTTCTCTTGCAGACTGCATTAGGTCTTCCTCCAGGATTTCCCTGTATTTTGTTGCATTTATTTTGTGCAGTGTTTGGCTTACTGCAAATATAGCATTTAGTCTGATGGCCAAAATGCTCAAATTTGGTTTCATCAGACCAAAGAACCATTTTCAAGCTGACTTCAGAGTCTCCCACATGCCTTCTGGCAATCTCTAGCTGAGATTTCGTGTGAGTTTTTTCAATAGTTGTCTTCTCTTTGTCACTCTCCCATAAATCTGTGTTTGGTGAAGGACCCAGGCAACATTTGTGGTATGCACAGTCTCTCCCATCTCAGCCACTGAAGCTGGTAACTCCTCCAGAGCTGTTATAGGTCTCTTAGTGGCCTCTCTCACTAGTCCCCTTCTTTCACGGTCTGAGGACAGCTGTGCCATATTATTTCTATTTCTTGATGTATTCCAAAGGATATTCAGTGACTTGGAAATTTTCTTGATTCCATCTCCTGACTTGTGCTTTTAAATAACCTTTTTGTGAAGTTGTTTGGAGTGTGCTTTTGTCTTCATGGTGTAGTTTTAGCCAAGATACTGACTCACCAACAGATGGACCTTCAAGATACAGATGTGTTTTTACTATAATCAATTAAAACACCTTGACTGCACCTTGGTTTCAAAAAACAGATCTCCATTTAACTAATTATGTGACTTTTAAAATCAATTGGCTGCACCAGTGATCATGTTAATGTGTGTCATGTTAAAGGGGGGTGAATATTCATACAATCAATTATTTTGTGTTTTGTATTTGTAATTAATTTAAATCACTTTGTAGAGATCTCTTTTCACTTTGGCAGGAAAGGGTCTTTTTCTGTTGATCAGTGTCAAACAAACCAAGTTAAATTCACTGTGATTCAATGTTGTAGAACAATAAAACATGAAAACTACCAAGGAGGTGAATCCTTTTTAATAGCACTGTATATAGATGGGTGGTAGAGTATGGGGAATGGGAATGTAAAAGGAAAAGAATACAGGGAAATTTAGTGGGATTGCTCTTTGAGCCAGCATAGATCTGATCGGCAGAAATAGCCCCCTTCAGTGTCAAAAAAGATACGGAGATAGAGAATACAGTTATGGAATTACTATTGAGTGTTTTAAAGTATTTTTTGGAATTTTAAATCCTTTGTAACTACTTCAAATTCCTTACACCTCTTAAATGGTTTGAGAAATAGGCTTTGAATGCTTCTGAATGCCTTGTGTTATTGCTTCGCCAATTATAATTTGTTTTATGGGCAGAGCTTGTTCTGCCCCATGCAATTTCGTTACATCATAGGAGGCTCTGCTGCAGTGTAAGGCTTCACCTAAGGGAATGTGTTGTCTCTCCATCAACACCTCTGCCCTTCTATGTCAACTTGATCAGAATTCATCACGGAATGGAGAACTCTTGCCCCTGACTGCAGTTCTGTCCCTCTCCAGTGTTTAATGGGAGCTGGATTTTATTTCTGCTAGGATCTATAGATTGCATTTTTATTTAATACATGATTCTAAGAACATTTCAGTCAGCAATTGACTTTGTTTAATTATTACACGTGTTCTTAAATATCTAAGGCAGAATCTAGAGCATTCAGACTCATTTGCTGCACACGTCGTTTTGGATGACATATTGGAGAGACCGTCCATGCATTGAAATGAATGGCTGCCAGAAGAATGATGAGCAAGGAGATTAGTCCACAAGCAGTACTGATTTGATGCCAGCGTGGTCATTAAGAGCTTAATGATTCAACTGATCTGTCTGGATGAATATATGTTATGCAACAAGAAGACCCTCCACCAGCAGCTTTCAAAAGAATAATCAAATATTGATAGGATCATGTTGGTAAGAAAAAGACAGAAAGCTCTGTGACATGCAGTGATGACAACAATGTCAATAAAACTAAAGAGTTGGTCATTGACTTCAAAAAGGGGTTGCTGCACCGGCTTCTGTCTACATCAACCGTGCTGAGGTTGAGAGGGTCGACAGCTTCAAGTTCCTAAGTGTGAGTATCACCAGTAGCCTATTCTAGTCCAATCACATTGAACGGACGGCCAGGAGAGCTCTCCCAACCTCTATACTTTCTCAGGAAGCTAAAGAAATTTGGCATATCCTCACCGACAGTTACCAATCTTTATTGATGCACCATTCAAAGTATTTGTTTAGGATCTGTGGCAACTGCTGAGCATGTGGACACATGAAACTGCTGAGCATGTGGACACAGCACAGGTCATCACAGGAGGTAGCTTCCCCTCTATGGATTCTATCTGTACTTCTCTCTCAGATTAGTAGATAGCATAATCAAAGACCTTGCCCACCCTAGATATTCTCTCCTTTTCCCCTCTCCCATCAGGTTGAAGATACAAAATCTTGAAAGCATGTACCATCTGGCTCAAGGACAGCTTCTAACCTCCTGTTATCAGACTTTTGAAAGGACCTCTTATACATTAAGATGGAATTTCGGCCTCAAAATCTACCTCATTATGATCTTTCACTTTTTTTTTACCTGTACTGCACACACTCTGTAGGTTTTACACTTCGTACGACATTCCTATTGTTTTACCTTATTCCAACTCAATGGACTGTGTAATGATTTAATCTGTATATCTTGGTACAAGTGACAATAATAAACCAATTGGAATATTAATGGCTTTTTGAGTCACTCAGATGACAATCTGCATTACTCGGTGTTTTCTTTTTTTTTCAGTTTCTCTATATTCCAGTAAAGGTTGTGATGGCAGCAGAGGGTGTTTTACTGGCTTCAAGAGTTTTGCACCACTTAGCAGATGACCAGGCCCTTCAGCTTATCATGTCAGGTTGATTGTTTTACCCATCTATACTAATTTGCCTGCGTTTGGGCCATATCTTTCTAGTTTCTTGCCTATCCAATTTTCTGTCTGAATGTCTTAAATGTAATCATGGTAGCTGACTCCATCGCTTCCTCTGGCAGACATTCTAGATGTCAACCGCTCACTGTGTTAAAAACAAACTTTCTTCTTAGGTTTCCTTTAAGACTGCTACCTCTTACTGTAAACATATCCTCTCTTGTTTTTGACATCTCTACCACGGGAAAATGATTCTGACTGAATACCCCATCCAAATCCCTCTATTTTATATGCTTAGTCACCCCTCAGCCTTCTTCATTTCACTGAAAACAAGCCCAGCCTATCCAATCTTCCCCAACGTCCTCCAACTCCTGCAATATCCTACTGAATATTCTTTTCATCTCCTCTAGGCCAAACACATCTGCCCTATAGTGTAGTGACTACAGCAACCCACAAGTATTGTGCCTAACCAGAGTTGCAACATGATGTCTCAAATCTGCTACTCTGTGCCCTAATCTATGTAGCTAAATATGCATACCCTTCTTCAATAACCATTTTTCAGGAGCTGTGGACTTGAACCTGAAGAAGTTCATTTTTATCAACAGTGCTCTACTATTGACAACAGACTGTACGTCCCATACCAATTTAATTTGCCAAAAATGCATCACCTCACACTTGTTGATATTAAAATCCATTTGCAAATACTCCACTCAATTTACATGTGGCCTGTATCCTGCTGTAAGCTCAGAGAGTCTTGCTTGCTCTCTATAAAACCACCAATAGTTGTGTCAAAGAGCCGATTATGAACTACAGAAGGAAGAAGCCAGAAGTTCATGAGCCAGTCCTCATTAGGAGATCGGAGCTGTAGAGGGTTAGTAAATTTTTTTAGCATTATCATATCAGAGAATCTGTATTGGCACTTAAATGTCATCACAAAGAAAGCACAATATTGCCTCTACTTTCTTAATAGCTCGCATAGATTCTGCATGTCACCTAAAACTTTGCCAAACTTCAATAGGTGCACAATGGAGAGTATCCTAACTGGTAGCATCATGGCCTGGTATGGAAACACCAATGCCCATGAATGGTAAAGGCTACATATAGTGCTGGAAACAGCCAGTCCATCTCAGGCAAAGCCCTCTCCACCATTGAGTACATCTATAAGGAATGCTTCCACAAGAAAGCAGCATCTGACTCGTTACTGCCATCGGGCAGGAGGTACAGAAGTCTTAGGTCCCACACCACCAGGTTTAGGAACAGTTATTACACTACAACTATCAGGTCCCTGCACCAGTGTGTATAGCTTCACTCACCAAAACTCTGAACTGATCCCATCACAGTCATTTTCAAGGTCTACAACTCATGTTCTTGGTATTTCTTTTAATTTGCACAATTTATCATCTTTTGAGCATTGTTTATTTGTCAGTCCTTGCGTATGCATAGCTCTTAGGAAATTCTATTGTATTTCTCTGCAAGGAAATTAATCTCAAGGCAGCATATTAGTACTTTAATAATATATTTTACTTTGACTTACTAATTATAGCATTCAATGATCACTAACATGAAACGACAGCATAAGTGGGAGCCCGGGTAGAGGTAAGTAAGTATTCAGGAAAGGGTGGAAGATGAGGAAGGGGGAAAAGGCTTTCAGTAGGATTGTTTAGTAACCAATTCTCTAACCTGAATCTCAGTAAGAGGACATTGTTAAGTCTTTCCTCGGTGAAATCTGCAACCTGTATCATTCACAGCATAAATATAGGGCAGGAGAATGACCATGTTCCAATTTGTTGTGAAGGTCACAATGGAAATAAATTTCCACATATCTGGTTCCTCCTATGTTGGTGGTACTTGTAGTTTTCCATGAGTGTTGTCTCTGTGTTATTTTTTTTCTTTCCAACTAAAAAGCCAAGTATTTATCTACAACTATAGGCTTCATCATGATGCAGGTGGCATTGTCAGCAGTCATGTGATCTTTTGACCATCACTTGCTAACTTTGCCTTAATGCCCATCTGAAGGGGATTCCACTTCCTTAAGGTGCAGTTGTTGTGTGACCATGGGTGTTGTAGTAGCAGTGATGATGAGTTCTGTATGTGAGCATTTTCTACATCCACTTCATTTCAGGGTGGCTACTAATTGGTAGGAGATGTCTGCTGATAATGTAGATCAGTGATGTGGAGTGGTGATGTGAGCATTAAATGATAACTTTAATAATAGACTACAAAATAAGAAGCCAAGAGGGGCCACAAAACAAGGGAAAACAGCAACTAAACACAACAGGCAAAAAGGTAAACTTTAAGCAGGGAGAGTGAAGATTGGGAGCAATTGGTTGAGGCCAGTTAGTTCAATGAGTGAACGTGGACTGTGGATGAGAACTGGGGTCAATTAGGCTGCAGTTGATGAGTCTGCAATGAGCTGCAGGTGAACCCTATTAGCTGGCCAGAATCTGAGAGATGCCTGCATGTACAGGCTAGGACATGACAGCGGGAGCAAGTCTGAAAAAACCCATATTCATGGTGGGCCCCTGATGGCCAGAATGATCTGGATTGGTCCGGTGGAACTCACTGATGAACAATGGATCCAAAATGTAACTGGACAGTGCCCAAGATCTCTCCTCTGCTTGTACCCTTCCCAGTCTATCAGACACTGGGTGATGGGTGATGTGATCAGACACCATCTACGGTGATGTGAATCTTACAGCCAGTAAACCATGTACACCGGATCAACCTCCAACATCCTAGGTTCTGGAGGTACAGACACAGGTGGGGTGAGTGCTCTGCAAACAATGGGCTTCGGATAGCGCACGTAGAAGGTAGGCATGATCCTAAGCAACAGTGGCAGCTGGAGATGGTAAGTGACTGGACTGATGTGATGGGTGGTCTGTTGGGACCAATGAACCAGGCCAAGAGCTTGTGGAAGTCGCTGTGCAGGGCAGATCTTAGGGGTACAGCCAGACACACAATCCCCAATTCTGGCTGGGCATTGACAGTGGCTGGCCTGGTGTCAGTAAGACCATAAAACCATAGAACATAGGAGAAGAAATGGGAGTAGAATTAGGACAGTTGGCCCATTGAGCCTGCTCCACCATTTCATCATGGCTAATCTATTTTTCCTCTCAGTCCCAATTTCCTGCTTTCTCCCCAGTTCCCGCTTTCTCCCCATTTCCCTTCATGCCCTGTCCAATCAATAATCTATCAATCTCTGCCTTAAATACACATACAGAGTTGGCCACCACTGCTGCCTGTGGAAACAAATTCTGCAGATTCCCCACTCTTTGGCTATTCTGAAGCTGTGTCCTCTGGCCTTAACTCTCCCACGATAGGAAACATCCTCTCCACACCTACTCTATCAAGGCCTTTCACCATTCGATATTTTTCAATGAGGTCACCCCTCATTCTTCTGAATTTCAGTGCCATCAAAAGCTCTTCATATGACAAGTTGTTCAAACCTGGAATCATTTTTGTGAACTGCTTTTGAACTCTCTCCAGTTTCAGCACATCCTCTCTAAGATGAGGGGCCCCAAACTGCTCACAATACTCCTAACTGCAGCTGTCAACTTGGATGTCCCTCTGTGCCCTCCTCCATGTATTCCAGCTGTGGAAAACCAAGACCTGGGCAGACAACACCTTCACTGTGACCATCTCCATGGGGAGCAACAGGAGTTGGTAGCCATGAGGCTCTTCAAAGGGTGACATACCTGTGGCAAAGGAAGTGTTTAGATTGTGGAACAGCTCAACCCAGAGGAGATTCTGCTCCCATGTGGAAGGGTTAGAGGAGGCTAAGCATCGTAGAAACTTCTCCATTTGTTGATTGGCTCTTTCTGACTGACCGTTGATTTGCAGATTTTAGGCAGAGGACTTACTTACGGAAGTGCAGAGGAGGGAGCAGAAGGTTCACCAGAAGCAGGAGACTAATTATGGGCCCCGGTACGACACAACGTCCTGAGGAAACTGTGGATGCAAACTACATGATGGATCTCAGTGGCTGATGGAAGCTTGGAGTGGGTAATGAACTGGGCTGCCTTGGAGAATTGGTCCGCAACTAAGCAATGAACCAGACAGAACAAGTGAGGGTCATGAGAGGAGAGCTAGAAGTAACTGAGGAACAGAGGATTGATGGGTGAGTCTATCTGCAGGAAATGGACGGATTTGCGGTGCTCCCTGACGCTCATTTGTACATGGTCTCACTGTCCCGGACCGCAATAGACATCCATTGGTGGATGTGATGTTGAAGTGAAGAGAGATAGAGTTGGTAGGAAGACCAAACTGCACACATAGAGTCTGATCCAAAATGTTGTCTGCTGCACTGGAATTCACTGGAGCCTCCTGTAGGTTTATAGCTGATGGAGTTGGTGGAGGACAGAGGGAGTGGGACCAGCTATGATGCTGAAAGGAGGGGCCAAAGGGAGCTTGTTAGATTGGAGACCCTTCCTCTCTACCTGAAGATGGAGTTTCCTGAATGCAGAAGGCATTTGATGAATTGGCGGTCCACTGCTCTGCAGTAGGCACACAAGTTGGAGGCATTGGTTCTGGAGGCATTGGTAAACAGGGTCCTGCAGGCTGAAATGGTTCTGGAAACAGAATTGGGGGTCTGGCTGATGATCTGGAGAGTTGTTGCATAAGACACTTTTCGGGACAGAGAACCAAAGTGATGAGGGTTTCGAGGTCGGTGGGCATCTCCTAGAAAGACAGCTCATCTTTCAAGCACTCTGAGAGGCCGTGATGGTGATGGGCCAGAGGTTTATCCGCATTCCAGCCACGAGGGTCCTGAATTCCACAGTGTAATCCAGTACAGAGTGTGAGTCTTGTCGCAGGAGAAGTACCATATCCACTGCCTCACTTCCACTTCCCACATAGTCAAAAACCCACTGTATCTCAGTGGTGAATTTCTCATATTTCTTGAAAATGGTGGTTTTATTTTTCCCATTAGCAGCAGCCCAGGTCAGAGCTTGCCCTGTCAAGAGAGAGATGAGGAAAGTGCTCTTGGCCTGTTCTGTGGAATACAGAGTCGGTTGGTGCTCGAAGTGTAATAAACACTGAAACAGGAAGTTGTGACATTGATCTGGCAATATGTTGCAGCATTTGGGGACGGGAACCTGGGTTCAGAAGGAGGAGGTTGTCTGGCATGGAATTGCTGCATAGAGGCTGAGAGTTGGATGAGAGAGGCAGGCAGATGGTTAATGGTTTCCTGCTGCCTCTGTATAGTAATCGTGTCAGCAGACAACTTCCTTTAGATGAGCGTACTCTGCTGGGTCAGTTGATGGTTCACACATTCTGTCAGGAAATGTAAGACAGTCTTGACTCAAAAGCAGAACATTGGAGGCTACTTAGCAGTAAACAGTAACTTCAATAATAGACCACAAAATTACAAGCCACAAGGGACCACAAAACAAGAGAGAACAGAAACACATCAGGCAACAAGGTAAACTTTAGGCAGGGAGAATAAAAGCCAGAAACACCTGATTGGGCTGGCTGTTTTGGTGAGTGAACAAGGAATGTGAATGAGAACTAAGGTTAAATAGGCTGCAGGTGATGAGTCCAGAATGAGTGGCAGATGAATCCTATTAGCTGGGTGGAGGCAGGGAAATGTCAGCAGAAGGAGCCTGACAGAAATACAGTAATTATTTATATAATAAGATAATTAATTAGGTAGTGCAGAAATAGTACGGTATCCATGGGGTGGTTCCTAGTCCATTGTTCTACTCTCTCTCTACGCCCATGACTGTTTGGCTTGGCACAACTCAAACACCATCTATAACTTTGCCGATGACACAACTATTGTTGGCAGAATTTCAAATGGTAATGATGAGGCATACAGGGGTGAGATAGATCAGTTGGTTGAGTGATGTTGAAACAACAACCTCGCACTCAACATCAGTAAGACCAAGGAATTGATTGTGGACTTCAGGAAGGGGAAGTCAAGGGAACACACACCAGTCCTTTCCGAGGGATCAGCAGTGGAAAGGGTGAGCAGTTTTAAGTTCCTGGGTGTTAGCATCTCTGAAGATCTATCCTGGGTCCAAAATACTGATGTAATTACAAAGAAGGCACAAACAGCAGCGTTATTTTCTTAGGAGTTTGAAGATTCTGTGTTTATCACTAAAGATGTAACAAATTTTTACAGATGAACCATGGAGAGCATTCTACCGTCTGGTATAGAGAAGCCACTGCACAAGGTAAGAAAAAGCTGCAGAAAGCTGTAAATTCAGCTAGTTCCATCATCACTAACCTCCCCAACATCCATGGCACCTTCAAAAGATGATGACTCAAAAAGGCAGCATCCATTTTTAAGGAATTCCATCACCCAGGGCATGCCTGCTCTTATCACTACCATGAAGGAGGAGGTACAGGAGTCTGAAGATACACTTTCAATGTTTTAAGAACAGTTTCTTCCCCTCCACCATCAGCTATCTGAATGGATAATGAACCCATGTACATTACCTCAATATTTTGTTTCTTTTTTTGCTCTCTTTTTTCAGTACTTATTTAATTTTATTTATACATACCGTATATTCTTTGTTAGCTGTGGTGATTGTGAATCCAAAATACATGATATAATGTATGGTGTGCCAGAAGGATCAATTCTTGGCCCATTGTTGTTTGCATTCTACATGCTCGCATTCGCTCAGATTATTTCAAAACACGAGGTCAATTACCACAGCTAATCAGCCAACATGAAATTGTATTTGTCTAATATGCCAGATGATACTGAAGCTCTAAACCCTCTGCTCCAGTGTCTTTTTAGCATTACAGAATAGATGAGTTCAAATTTCCTAAAACTAAATAAGGGAGAAAACAGAAGTTTTGGTTATTAGTAGCAATAAAAAAGTGGGAATTTTAGAAATGAACTTGATCATCTGGCCTCACAAATCAAGCCAGAAGTAAAAAAAATTAGGAGTCATTATTGACTGTGAGCTAAATTTCAAAGCACATATTAACCATATTCCTAATACTGCATTCTTTCATTGCAAGAGTTCGATTTCTCAAGATGCAGAAAAATTGATACACGTTTTTGCTTTTAGCCCATTAGATTACTGTAACGTACACTTTACAGGACTGCCTAAGAAATATATAAATCGGCTGCAGCTTGTTCAAAATGTAGCAGCAAGAATTGTAACTCAAAACAGAAAATCTGAGCTCATTTCACTGATTTTTGGCCTCATTACACTGGCTGCCTGTGTCCTTTAGGATCAATTGTAAAATACCTATATAAGGCTCTGAATAATCGAACACCCCTGTACATTTTGGGACGTCTGTCTCCTTACATCCTCAATTTGTAATCTTAGATCTGTGAATATTGGTTTGATTTGTGTTCCTACAGACAAGCATATAAGAACTGGTGATAGGGCCTTTTGCTCTTTTGCACCAAAAATCTGGAGTACTCTACCGACTGAGGTATGCCAGGGTGGTGTTGTGGAACGTATCAAAACACGTCTAAAAACCTACTTTTTTAATTTGGCTTACTTATAGGATTACTTAATGCCCTTTGATGTTGATTATACTTATATAATCTGGTATATTAGATTTAATTTTATTCTGTATAATGTTTGTTACTTATGATGTTTAATTTTGTCTTGTATTTTATGACTATATTGATTTATCTTTACAATCTATGTAAAGTATTTTGAGCCTGGATCTTAATGTATGAAAGGTGCTATTTAAATAAAGTTATTATTACTATTTCTTATTGTAATTGATATTTAGAATTATATATTGCAATATTCCTTTGTTCCTTAAGTTTGTCATAACTGGGGAAGTTAATGGGGATAAGGTCCCACTACCTATTAAATGCTCCCAATTATGTCTGTCTCAAATAGCTTCTGACAACCAAGTCCAGCTCCTGGCCTTCACGTATGGCCTAGCTACTTAGCGCAAAGGAACAACTTCTACTGACAGGAGAAGGGGCAAAGGTGAATTACTGACGCCTTAAAACCAGTCACTTTGGGGAGATGGGGCTCGTCAGCAATGATTGGCACCTCATTTAGTAGAAGGAAATCTCTGAGCTCAAATCTCAACTGCATTGTGGCTATACCCAGTCATGGGAAAGGCTTTGGGAGTAAACCCCAAGGAAAATCCGTAGCTACATTCTCTAAGGCAGTCCTCCGTTAAGTTCAACGCTGACTGGCAAGTCCTGTGATGCCACTGCTGCCAATCTGTATCGGGCTCTGTCATTCCTTTGGAATCATCGGCTGTGTGGAGAGGGGGAGTCTGCTGCATTTGCAACAGCTTGATCTCTATATCATGCTACCCAGGCTTGCATGCTAACTTGCATATGTAGCTAGCTAGGGCAGTGGTCGCCAACCACCGGGCCACGAGGAAACGATATGACTTGGAAATACGAAATGATATGAGTCAGCTGCACCTTTCCTCACTCCCTGTCACGCCCACTGTTGTACTTTAACAAATGCGAGGTCATCAGTGACCCGAGATGAAAATGACCCAAGACATGCAAAGGAATGGGTCCGTGACCCATTTGTGAATGTCTCCGGTGAATCATTCATGTCAGCGTGGGAAAAAAATCAACTCCTCGAACTTGCAAATGACGGTGGGCTGAAAAGTATGTTTGACATAACATCTCTTCCGGCATTCTGGATCAAAGTCAAGGCTGAACATCCTGAGATAGCCACGAAAGCACTGAAAACGTTGCTTCCATATCCAACATCATATCGCTGCAAAGCGGAGTTTTCTGTAATGAATGCAGAGAAAACTAAATTGCAGAATAGACTGGACACAAGGAACTCCCTTCGAATATCGCTGTCTCCCATCACCCGTCGATAGGACTGCCTTGTTGCAGGAAAACAAGCCCAGGGCTCCCACTGATTCAGCGATATTAGTGTGTTACAATGATTTTATATGTTCATACGAGGAAAATATGTGCTGTGTGTTTAATATCTAAACGTTACTTAAAATGTTATGATGCTATTGACTTATAAGTGACTTATAATTCAGTGGTCCCCAACCTCTGGGCCGCGAAGAATGTAGCAGTACAGCGGAAACCGGGACACACCCCGCACATCTTTAAGAAAAAAGCCGAAATAAACAAGAAAACTGATAAGGTGCCACCCAGCACGTAAATGTCGGCCCAGATCAGAGGCAATTGCCGATTGCGTCGCCTCTGATCTGGGCCGACATTTATGTGCTGGACAGCGCCTATCAATTAGCTTGTTTATTTCGGCTTTTTCCTTGAAGACGTACTGGGTGCGTTCCAGCCACCGCTGCACCCCTGCATTCTTCGTAGCAATGTATCGGTCCGCGGCCCGGAAGTTTGGGACCACTGTTATAATTGACTTATAGAAACATAGAAACATAGAAAGTAGGTGCAGGAGTAGGCCATTCGGCCCTTCAAGCCTGCACCGTCATTCGGTATGATCATGGCTGATCATCCAACTCAGAACCCTGTACCTGCCTTCTCTCCATACCCCCTGATCCCTTTAGCCACAAGGGCCATATCTAACTCCCTCTTAAATATAGCCAATGAACTGGCCTCAGCTGTTTCCTGTGGCAGAGAATTCCACAGATTCACCACTCTCTGTGTGAAGAAGTTTTTCCTCATCTCGGTCCTAAAAGGCTTCCCCTTTATCCTTAAACTGTGACCCCTCATTCTGGACTTCCCCAACATTGGGAACAATCTTCCTGCATCTAGCCTGTCCAATCTCTTTAGATTTTTATACGTTTCAATAAGATCGCCCCTCAATCTTCTAAATTCCAGCGAGTATAAGCCTAGTCGATCCAGACTTTCATCATATGAAAGTCCTGCCATCCCAGGAATCAATCTGGAGAACCTTCTTTGTACTCCCTCTATGGCAAGAATGTCTTTCCTCAGACTAGGGGACCAAAACTGCACACAATACTCCAGGTGTGGTCTCACCAAGTCCTTGTACAACTGCAGTAGTACCTCCCTGCTCCTATACTCGAATCCTCTTGCTATGAATGCCAGCATACCATTCGCCTTTTTCACCGCCTGTTGTGCCTACATGCCCACTTTCAATGACTGGTGTATAATGACACCCAGGTCTCGTTGCACCTCCCCTTTTCCTAATCGGCCACCATTCAGATAATAATCTGTTTTCCTGGTTTTGCCAGCAAAGTGGATAACCTCACATTTATCCACATTAAATTACATCTGCCATGAAATTGCCCACTCACCTAACCTATCCAAGTCACCCTGCATCCTCTTAGCATCCTCCTCACAGCTAACACTGCCGCCCAGCTTCGTGTCATCCGCAAACTTGGAGATGCTGCATTTAATTCCCTCGTCTAAGTCATTAATATATATTGTAAACAACTGGGGTCCCAGCACTGAGCCTTGCGGTACCCCACTAGTCACTGCCTGCCATTCTAAAAAGGCCCCGTTTATTCCCACTCTTTGCTTCCTGTCTGCCAACCAATTCTCTATCCACATCAATACCATACCCCCAATACCGTGTGCTTTAAGTTTGTACACTAATCTCCTGTGTGGGACCTTGTCAAAAGCCTTTTGAAAATCCAAATATACCACATCCACTGGTTCTCCCCTATCCACTCTACTAGTTACATCCTCAGAAAATTCTATGATATATCAGACATGATTTTCCTTTCATAAATCCATGCTGACTTTGTCTGATGATTTCACCGCTTTCCAAATGTGCTGTTATCACATCTTTGCTAAGTGACTCCAACATTTTCCCCACCACCGATGTTAGGCTAACCGGTCTATAATTCCCTGGTTTCTCTCTTCCTCCTTTTTTAAAAAGCGGGGTTACATTAGCCAACCTCCAATCCTCAGGAACTAGTCCAGAATCTAAAGAGTTTTGAAAAATTATCACTAATGCATCCACTATTTCTTGGGCTACTTCCTTAAGCACTCAGGGATGCAGACCATCTATATCACTATATTTATGCGAGGAAAATATGTGCTGTGTGTTTAATATTAAATTCGTTAGATAAACCCCTTTAGAAATGAAATGGAGTGTATTAGCCACTTATAAGTGACTTATAGTTGACTTATCACCTATATTCCGGTCGTGTTTACCATCCACCCATTCCAACCCCACCCCCCCGCCCCCAGGCTGGCCGGTCCACAAGAATATTCACAATGTTAAACCGGTCCGCGGTGCAAAAAAGGTTGGGGACCCCTGAGCTAGAACACAACATCCATGGTCGACTCCAACCAGTGGAGGGCCTGCTATAAATAAATTATTTCAGGACATATGTCAACGATATTAAACTTCATTCTCATTCTTATTCATTGGCCACTCAGAAACCTATTGCTGGAGGGGAAGAAGCTGTTACTAAAACATTTAGTGAGTGCCTTCAAGCTGCTCTACCTCCTCCTTGACGATAGCAATCTCCTGGGTGTTGGAGGTCCTTAATGATGGAGGCCCCCTTTTTTAGAATCGATGGATTTTTTTAAACATCTTAAAACAATGTTGCTTACTAAAGGATCCGTGTCTGTGACTGCGAATTTTTGTTGTGTTAGTCCTAAATGAAGATATTTGATTATTCCCTTCAGAGCTGCATGGAAAGAATTAACCACTTTCTGGTGTTATATTGAATAATTTCCTGGGCTTCACATAGAAATATGCAAAATCATATTCCAAAGTAGATTTATATTAAAACATGTCTTATACAACACAATATTCACTGAGTGTCTTCCTTCTGTGCATGTTTGGTTGTCCTAATGGTCCTGTGTGGTGCTAATCCTGTTGTTATATCATAGCTATTGGAAGGCTGGAGATAATCAGTGCAGAAAGCTACAAGTGATCTTTTAGGAAAACCTTACAGAACTTAAGACTTGAAAGAAGTCTGCTCTGGACTAGACCGTTATGGGTATCTGCAGTCTGGATTTAGTGACCGAAAACCAGCAGCAAGGGGTCAAAAAATAATTCTTTTCTGCCATTCATCAGCTCAGTATGGACATCCCTACACCAATATAACCATACAGTCACGTGGTGTTAAAATATCTCTGTCAAGCTTCTTAATCTGGTATTAAGACAGCCTGGCATAATTTGAAAGGTCTCAGCAAGCGGAAGGGAGTTAAGAAAATGCCAAAATGCTCCTTCCTTCATTGAAGTTGTCTCATTGAAAGAACTTTGTCAACCTTTGGACACAGTTTTCCACATGATACAAAGAATTTAATGAATATGCAGTATATATAAACATATTACTCCTTCTGGAATTAAGCATTGTAATATCCAATCTATTTTTATGCAAACATATTTGGAATATTGGAATTCATCACTGAATACTTGGGTATGAATGTTACCATAGAAACAGAACATGATGGTTCAGAGTGGGTGTACTTGGTCAGCTGACATTGTATTCTGATGCATAAGATGTGCTCCTGGGGTTGTCAAAAATACAGATTGATGAAAATTGTTTTACAGGAAAGGCAAAAACAATAAAATTTGATATTGTTTATAATCCATCCAAGAATAATTTTTGCACTTAATAACATAATTCTTTTCTGAAAATGCATTCTTGTAATTTGCGCCCACTTGGTTGTTTTGCAAAGCAACATACTTCAGGTGGTGATAAACTAGAATAAAATCAAAAGATATAGGTCCGGTCGTGTCTCTGGAGAGAATCAACAACAAGACCGTAACTGAGTGGAGTGTACTGCTAAATATTCAGTACTTCGAACTCATTCGGTCCATTAAAATGGGTCAATGACAGTCAGTAACCTGATGCTGAGGTGGGATAGTGCTGATAGAGGTAAGGAGAAGGGCACTAACTCAAGGCTGCAAACCAACCTCCTCAAGCAACTTGCTGCTGAAGAATCAGACTTCTCAGTCATATAAAGGTTCACCAAACCTGATAAACATCATCCCTGATTCTGAGGGACCACTCTGGTGAATGATGGAGCGAATAATGCAAATATTGTTTCAGTTTAACAGCTTTTCATTGGCACTTCAGTCTTAGAGGTAATTTTTCTTCCAAGATTTGTAGTTTCCCCCTCTGTGGGATTTTGTAATTCACTTTCTTTACAATTTATCACAAAGTCAGTGTGTCTACAGGTACATTTAAAGTAGCTTTATACCACCACCAACTGACTTAGCCATTTGTCTGTCTCTCAAATGTCAGAACATTTGCCTGAACTCTAGTACAGGCTGAGCAAATATTTACTCCAACAAAATATTGAGAGAATGAAACTATTTCTTTTATTCCATATCAAAGCTCCATTCCACAGTCATTGGCAAATATCTGAAATGAACCCCCACAATGAGGATCAAGGAACTGGATATGCTCCTTGAATGCCTATTTCTAACTCTAAAAGCTTACCCAAATCTATTCCCAGCTTTGATCAGTTTCCATTAAAGCCCCTTTTTATGGTTTGGCCAGTAACATTCTGGAAGATTCCATTCACCCTGCTCATGGATTGTTTGTCTCACTCTGATCAGGGAGGAGGCTATGCAACATCTATGCCAGGACCACCAGTCTCAAAGACAGTTACTTTCCCAAAGCAGTAGGGCTGATCAACATCTCCGTCTCCGATCCCACCCCTCCACACCCCACCACCACTACTTTATCACTTCCGGTCAGAGTCACCTAATGTACAGACACTACTGAGCTTAACATCACTTTATGTACATACAGTCAACCTACACATGTATATAAACTATCTATTTATTTATATTACTGGTGTTTTTTTATTCATTTGCTCCCTTACACTTGTGTACTGACAATGACATGAAACAACCTTGAATTTTATTTCCAGACTTGACTATTCCAATGAACTCCTTTCTGGTTTCGTTCAATCTGTACACTGTTGCTTTGAGGTCTCCTTAAACTTGCAAATAGATCCATTCACCCACCAACCTGGTACTTGCTGTTCTTCACATATTTCCATTTAAGCAATGACTTGATTTTAAAGCTTCATTCTCACTTTCAATCTTTCTATAATCCACTCCCATTCTACTGCTGTAGTATCTACCCACTAAGATATATGCATCTCTTTAATGATTTCTTCTTCCTTATCCCTAAAGGGATTCAATTAATCATTGGCTGCAGCCTATCTATCTCTAGAATTTCAGTTCAAAACCTCTTTGCATCTAACTCTCCTTTTTCATTTAAGCTTCTTGTTTTTTAATCTTTCTCTTTGACAAAGCTTTTGGTTATCTTTGCAGTATTTTCTAAAATGTGAGCTCACATCAAATTTCATATAATATGCTTCTGGTTTAATAAACCTCAAAACTACTCAGTAAGCATTAGGACATTGGCCTCCTTAACTCCTTGTGCAATTGGATCCTTGATTTCCTTACTTGCAAACCCAGTCAGTTTGAACTGGTAACAGCATCTCCTCGATAATCTCCATCAGCACTGGCGCACCACAGGGGTGTGTGCATAGACCCCTGGTCTACTTGCTTACACTTATGACCGTGTGATGAAGCAGATTAACATCAATGACGTATGTTGTGAAACTTGTTGTTCTGTGGCAGCAGTACAGTGCAATACATACACTTATGACTGTGTGGCTAAGCACAGCTCCAATGCCACATTCAAGTTTTCCATTGACATCACTGTCACTGGCCAAATCAGAGGCAGTGATGAAACAGCATATAGGAGGGAGATTGAAAATCTAGCTGAGTGATGCTACAACAATATACTCTCACTCAATGTCAGCAAGATCAAGGAGCAGATTATTGATTTCAGGAGGAGGAAACTGGACGTCCATGAGCCAGTCCTCTTCGGGAATCAGAGGTCAGCAATTTTAAATTCCTCAGTGCTTTCATTTCAGAAGGCCTGTCCCGGGCCCAGCACATAATTGTAATTATGAAGAAATCACGACAGTGCCTCTATTTCCTTAGAAGTTTAGTGACACCTAAAACTTTGACTAACTTTGTAGATGTGTGGTGGAAAGTATATTGTCTGGTTGGGTCACAGCATGGTGTGGAAGCACCAATGCCATTGAATGGAAAATCTGACAAAAAGTAATGGATACAGTCCAGTCCATCACAGGTAAAGTCCTCTCCACCATTAAGCACATCTACATAGAGTGCTGGTGCAGGAAAGCAGCACCAATTATCGGTGACCCCCACCCCCCCACAGGTCATAGTTTTTTTTCTCACTGCTGCCATCAGGAAGAATGTATAGGAGCCTCAGGACTCTTGTCACCTGGTTCATAAAATGTTATTACCCCTCAACCATTAGGCTCTTGAACAAGTGGGGAAAACTTCACTCAACTTCACTTGCCCTATCACTGAACTTTCCAACAACCTGTGCACTTACTTTCAAGAATGATTCACCTCATGCTATCAATATTTATTTATTATTATTACTTCTTTTTAATTTTCTATTTGCACAGTTTGTTTTCTATAGTACATTGTTTATTTGTCTGCCCTGTTGTGTGCAATCTTTCATTGATTCTATTATGATTCTTCGATTCATTGAATATGCCCACAAGAAAATGAATCTCAGGGTTGTATATAGTGACATGAACTTTGATACTAAGTTTGAACTTCAGTCAAACATTATGGCATCTTTTATTGCTTGAAGTGTCTTCTGGAAAATGAAGACATTTTATTTTAAGACTTCAAATTTGCTTTCCATGTAGAATCTTATTTTCCATTTTGTATTTGTAGTCATATCTTGCACTTTCTATAAATTTCTAATCTACTTCCAATTAAATTTTTGAAGCTATCTCCCTATTCAATGTTTTTAGTTCACTTGATATTTAGAGGATTGGAATTCCTTTCCGTTTGCATCATAAAAAAAAAA
This sequence comes from Mobula hypostoma, assembly GCF_963921235.1. Classification (NCBI taxonomy): domain Eukaryota; kingdom Metazoa; phylum Chordata; class Chondrichthyes; order Myliobatiformes; family Myliobatidae; genus Mobula; species Mobula hypostoma. The sequence continues at coordinate 69,613,625 of NC_086109.1, forward strand.
GTGGACACACTATTTTGTTAAATGAAAATTAGAAACAATCTCCAGCTCTCCATTGTTCATTGATGGAAGAATCCCTTCTCCAGCCTCACTGTGGAGAAATGCTGTAATTAAGTGTTTCCACCTGTTTGAGCATTTTTTTTCAGTCAAGGGTTACGTCCAGAGCAGCATTTGGAAACACTTTAGAAAAATGCCATAGGCCTCGAGGGGTATCCACGCTATATCCTGTTGGTTAATGGCTAAGTGTTTCAATTTAGTGTGAGGAAATCAAAGTTAATTGTACAACCAATAGAAGATAAATGTCTTGAAAAATAAAGTGCAGGAACCTTTTCACCCAAAGTGGATGTAACAAAGTAGAATATTTATTTTTCATGCTAAATGGTCCTATTATATTGGAAAGAGTTGAAAAAGAAGTGCCAATGTTTGGCTTTACCTTCAAAAGAAAATGTCAAAGAGAAGTTCATATATTGAGCTATTGTAAGATAAATACTGGATTGCAGTTTCGATCCATGCAGTTTTAGTTTGATGTTGTCAAATTAGCCTGCACAATTAAAATCACACTATTGCTATTGTTATACTAATATTGTTGATGTTAATAATTACTGACCAATATAAACTTAATTGGGCAGTTATTTAATCAGTTGCAAGATTGGATTCCTAAGGATTCAGGGAGAAAAGGAACGTCTCTGAGGGTTGCGCTTCATTACAAGGAATCTTTTTCCACAACTATAGAAGTCAATATTTTAAGTGAACTATCTTTAAATAATTAGTTTTTTTTTCTCTCTTCGTAAGATGCCTGAACTGTAGCAAAAGACGAGCCTTAAGTAATGAATGTGCTTTAGTGAGGTTCCTAAAAGATGCATTCATAGCCATAGCTTCAATATTAACATAAAAGGGAAAGGAGTGAAGACAGATTAGGTTGGATCAAGCAGAATCTGTGAAAGGATAAACAGTTAAGTGTTTCATGTCTGTCAGTTCTTTCTCCGTAGGTCTGCCTGATCTGCTGAGTGTCTCCAACTTTTTCCGTTTATTCCAGGTTTACCTTCATAGAGTTATAGAGTGTTACAACATAGAAACTGGCCCTTTGATCCATCCAATCCATGCCAAACTATTACTTTGCCTTGTCCCATCGACCTGCATGCAAACCATAGCCCTCCATACACTTTCTATCCATGTATTTAACTAAATTTCTCTTAAATACTGAAATCGAATCAGTATCCCCCACTTCCGCTGATAGTTCGTCCCACACTTTCACCACTCTCTGAGTGACGAGGGTTCCCTCCATGCTCCCTTTAAACATTTCACCAATGACCGCTCGTTCTCGTCTCACACAACCTCAGTGGAAAAAGCTGGCATGCATCAACTAAACCCCTTATAATTTTGTATATCTCTATCAAATCTCAACTTATTCTCTTCAGCTCCAGGGAATAAAAATCCAACCTATTCATCCTTATAGAGCATACAGTTATTTTTATTTCTCTCATTTTCATTTACTGATGTCATAAAGAAACCTTTTGGCACATTGGCCTTCATAAATCAAAGTATTGAGCACAAGAGATGGGATGTTATGCTGAAGTTGTATATGACATTGGTGAGGCCTAATTTGGAGTATTTTGTGCTGTTTGGTGTGGTCACCTACCTACAGGAAAGATGTATATAAGTTTTAAAGATTGCAGAGAAGATCTACAAGGATGTTGCTGGGTCTGGAGGACCTGATTTATAAGGAAAGATTGAATAAGTTAGGACTTTATTCCTTGGAATGTAGAGGATGGAGAGGAGATTTGATCGAAGTTTACAAAATTATGAGCTGTATAAATAGGCAAAATGCAAGCATGCTTCTTCTACTGAGGTTGGGTGGGAGTATAACCAGAGGTCGTGGGTTAAGGGTGAAAGGTAAAAAGTTGAGAGGAAACTTTTTCACTCAGAGAGTCATGAAAGTGTGGAATGAGCAGTTAGCACAAGTGCTGTACGCAAGCTTGTTTTCTGCATTTACGAGAAGTTTGGATGTGTACTTGGATGGTAGGGCTATGGTCCCGGTGCACATCGATGGAAGTAGGCGGGTTAAATGATTCGGCATGGGCTAGATGACTGAAGAGCCTATTTCTGTGCTGTATTTTTCTATGACTCTATGACTCCTCTACATACATTCAGCCTAACATGTACAGCCAAGGAAATAAAATCATTTCAGATCACAGCCTGTGAATTTAGCTGTCATTTTGTGTAAAACAGCTTCCTTCTTTAAACTCTCTGAAGCAAAAATACTTCTTTAAAAAGTATACTTTTTGATATTTCCTTAAACTTGTGTCAACCAACTGGTGGGAGTATTTAAGGACATTTTCAACCTCTCACTGCTACAAGCGGAATTTCCCACTTGCTTCAAAAAGGCAACAATTAAACTAGTCTCTACGAAGAATAATGTGAGCTGCCTTAATGACTATCACCCGGTAGCACTCACATCTACAGTGATGAAATGCTTTGAGAGGTTGGTCATGACTAGACTGAACTTCTGCCTCAGTAAGGACCTGGACCCATTGCAGTTTGCCTATTGCCACAATAGGTCAATGGCAGACACAATCTCAACGGCTCTTCACGTGGCCTTAGACCACCTGGGCAATTCAAACACCTATGTCAGGATGCTGTTCATCAACTATAGCTCAGCATTTAATACCATCATTCCCACAATCCTGATTGATAAATAACAGAACCTGGGCCTCTGTACCTCCATCTGCAATTGGATCCTCGACCTCCTAACTGGAAGACCACAATCTGTGCGGATTGGTGATAATATCTCCTTCTCACTGAACAACACTGGGGTGTGTGCTTAGCCCACTGCTCTACTCTCTCTATGCCCATGACTTTGTGGCCAGGCATAGCTCAAATACCATCTATAACTTTGTCGATAATACAACCATTGCTGGTAGAATCTCAGATGAAAGGGTGTTATGGGAGCAAGATATGCCAACTGGTGGAATGGTGTTGCAGCAACAACCTGGCACTCAGCGTCAGTGAGATAAAAGAGCTGATTGTGGACTTCAGGAAGGGTAAGATGAAGGAACACATACCAATCCTCATAGAGGGAACAGAAGTTGAGAGAATGTGTAGTTTCAAGTTCCTGGGTGTCAAGATCTCTGAGGACCTGACCTGGTCCCAACATATCAATGCAGTTATAAAGAAGGCAAGTCAGCGACTATACTTCATTTGGAGTTTGAAGAGATTTGGTCTCTCAACAAAAACACTCAAAAGCTTTTTATAGATGTACCATGGAGAGCATTCTGACAGGCTGCATCACTGTCTGGTATGGGAAGGCTACTGCACAGGACCCAAAGAAGCTGCAGAGGATCGTAAATTTAGTCGGCTCTATCCTGGGTACTAGTCTCCAAAGTACCCAGGACATCTTCAAGGAGCAGTATCTCAAAAAGACAGTGTCTATTATTAAGGACCCCTAGTACCCAGGGCATGCCCTTTTCACACTGTTACCATCAGGTAGGAGGTATAGAAGCCTGAAGGCACACACTCAGTGATTCAGGAACAGTTTCTTCCCCTCTGACATCCGATTCCTAAATGGACATTGAACCCGTGAACACTACCTCACTTTTAAAATATGTATTATTCCTGTTTTTGCACGATTTTTCATTTATTCAATATATGAACACTGTAACTGATTTACTATTTATTTATTTATTTATTTATTTTTCTTCTTCTATATTATGTATTGCGTTGAACTGCTGCTGCTAAGTTAATAAATTACATGACACATGCTGGTGATAATAAACCTAATTCTGATACTGATTTTGATTTTGATTCTGATATTTAGAAATTATTAATTTCATTCTTTTTGAAAGCTTTTTCATTTTACAGAATTTTTAAAAATAAGCCCAATACTTTTGATATATATAGGTATCCGTTAGTCTCATGAGACCATGGATTTGCTCCTTGGAAGGTTTCCAGGGCGCAGGCCTGGGCAAGGTTGTGTGGAAGATCGGCAGTTGCTCATGCTTCAAGTCTCCCCTCTCCATCCCACCGATGTTGTCCAAGGGAAGGGCATTAAGACCCATACAGCTTGGCACTGGTGTCGGCGCAGAGCAATGTGTGGATAAGTGCCTTGCTCAAGGACACACACGTTGCCTCAGCCACGGCTCGAACTAGTGACCTTTAAATCACTAGACGAACGCCTTAACCACTAGGCCACACGCAACACAATACTTTTGACAGTACTGTATATATCAAAATGTAGTTTGATCTACTGGGATCCATACAATAAAGTTAACTTTCTCCAAAGTAGTCTGTATTATAATGTTGCATTGTTATTATCAAGGTATTATATTAGTAGTAGTAGTAAAATCACTTGAGTCAATTATAATGTTCTCCTTAAGAAATTGTTTACAGAATATGGAATGTTGGCATGGATTCCCTTAATGGAGGACATCTGTGCATGACTTTATTTAATGCAGCGAGACTGATAGCAGTCTGCCACCACAGAGTTCTTGACAGATCAGGATCAGAGTCCAGTGGTATGGAATGAAAGACAGCTGGGACTTCACTGATCACTTCACTGCCGTAGCCTTCTTCCATCTTCACTGCCATTGTATTGTGTCATCATATACCGCCAGCTCCGCTGCTGAGGTCTTATTTGAATTGCACTTTGTCTGGAATCTCCCCCTTGACATCACCAGTATGGGTGACTCTACCAGAACTAAGTCCCTGTTGGCTAATCTCCAGAAAGCGTCACTCTCAGGATCTCAGGAACTCAGAAGCTTCTTCACCATAGCAACGTGACGATCCTCGGAGAGGGTTATATTAGTAGGAGCAATGGAACTTCACGATTGCAAGGGAAGGAAGCATTTGATAACCTGAAATAGGGTTCTGTTTAATATTTGCATGGCATAGACGCTTCATTCTTATTCTGTCTGAAACTACTAGAATCAGCATTTGTTAATTGATTATAGTTAGTGTTTCATTGCACTAGACAGATTTTTATTTGACATGCCACAATTGGGCAATCAATTAAAAGTCAATTGATAAAGCAGTTCTGTATCTTATTTTGCTAATCGATCATTTACTCTTCTTTTGCTTCTGAAGTGAATTGTCAGTGGTACTAATCTTAACCAGAACATCAGATTTGGAAAGCATAATAACAAAACAGTGCTGGAAATTGGGATGGAACTGTCCTGAATACTATGATTAAGAGTAAGGGTAGTAGTTTTGGTATACTACTTTCTTATGTCTTGATTTGCTATTCACAGCAAGGTAAGGTAACAACTTGAATGTCAAGTGTGATTAAGCAAACTAAATTGTAGAACAGTAAATGAGCCACTTAATCTTTGAAAATGAGTAAAATGTTAGTTACTCATAAGAAACAGCAAAATATTCTCTTCAACAACTCAAATATGTAAAGCATCTTTGCAACAATATGATGGTATCAGGCAAAATCAGAAAATTAAAGCATCTTTTATGTCATTTCCTACATCTACAAACACCTAAATAAAAAAGACAGATGCTAAATTTAAAAAAAATGGAAGCCTAATACAGAAAATAAATGTTTATAATTCTATATTTTCATTCTTATTCTCCAAGTTAGGGAACTGGAGCTGGAGCTGGATGAACTTTGGATCATTCATGAGGCAGAGGCAGAAATAGACAGGAGTTACAGGGAGATAGTCAACCCTAAAAGTCAGGAGACAGGCAGCTGGGTGACTGTCAGGAGAGGGAAGGGGAATAGACAGAATGAGCAGAGCACCCCTGTGGCTGTTCCCATCAACAATAAATATACCATTTTGGATACTGTTGCTGGGGGCAATCTACCAGGGACAAGTTGCAGTGATTGCGTCTCTGGCACCGAGACTGGACCCTCAGCTCAGAAGGGAAGAAAGAAAAAGAGGAGAACAGTAGTGATAGGGGATTCGATAGTTAGGGGGACAGTTAAGAGGTTCTGTGGAAGAGATCGAGAATCCCGGATGGTCTGTTGCCTCCCTGGTGCCAGGGTCCGCGATATCTCGGATCGAGTTCTCAATATTCTCAAGAGGGAGGGTGAGCAGACAGATCTTGTGGTCCATGTAGGGACCAATGACATGGATAAGAAGAAGGAGGAGGTCCTGCAAAGAGAATTTAGGGAGTTAGGTGCAAAGTTGAAGGATGGGACCTCCAGGATTGCAATCTCAGGACTGCTACCTGTGCCTTGTGCTAGTGATGCTAGACATAGGAAGATAATGCAGCTAAATATGTGGCTAAGGAGTTGGTGCAGGAGGGAGGGCTTCATGTTTCTGGACAATTGGGCCTTGTTCCAGGGAAGATGGGACCTGTTCCAACAGGACGGGTTGCACCTGACCTGGAGGGAGACTAACATCCTTGCGGGAAGGTTTGCTAGTGCTGCTCCGGAGGGTTTAAACTAGATTTGCAGGGAGAGGGGAACCAGAGTGTTAGAGCAAATAGTGAGGTGGAGGAGGATAAAGATCATACGAGAACTGCACGTATAGTGCATGGAGTAAAGCCAGATCAAACAGTTAAAGAGGCTTTGAGGATAGAGAAACAGAATAAAGGGTGTAAAGGTAGTAAGGTAGAAGGGCTAAAGTGCGTGCACTTCAATGCAAGGAGCATCAGGAAAAAATGGTGATGAACTGAGAGCTTGGAAACGTACATGGAATTATGATGTAGTGGCCATTAGAGAGACTTGGCTGGCACCAGGGCAGGAATGGATTCTCAATATTCTTGGATTTCAGTGCGTTAAAAGGGATGGGGGTGTGGAAGGGGAGGAGGGGTGGCATTACTTGTCAGGGATACTATTACAGTTACAGAAAGGGTGGGTAATGTAGCAGGATCTTCTTTTGAGTCAGTATAGGTGGAAGTCAGGAACAGGAAGGGATCAGTTACTCTATCAGGAGTATTCTATAGGCCCCCTGTTAGCAGCAGAGATACTGAGGAGCAGATTGGGAGGCAGATTTTGGAAAGGTGCAAAAATAACAGGGTTGTTATCATGGGTGACTTTAACTTCCCTAATATTGTTTGGCACCTGATTAGTTCCAATGGTTTAAATGGGGCAGAGTTTTTTAAGTGTGCCCAGGACGGATTCCTGTCACAGTATGTTGACAGGCCAACTAGGGGAAATGCCATACTAGATCTAGTATTAGATAATGAACCGGGTCAGGTCACAGATCTCTCAGTGGATGAGCATCTGGGGGACAGTGACCACCGCTCTCTGGCTCTTAACATTATCATGGAAAAGGATAGAATCAGAGAGGACATGAAATTTTTAATTGGAGAAGGGCAAATTATGAGGTTATAGGGCTAGAACTTGCGGGTGTGAATTGGGATGATGTTTTTGCAGGGAAATGTACTACGGACATGTGGTTGATATTTAAGGATCCCTTGCAGGATGTTAAGGATAAATTTGTCCCGGTGAGGAAGATAAAGAATGGTCGGGTGAAGGAACTATGGGTGACAAGTGAAGTGGAGAATCTAGACAGGTGGAAGAAGGTTTAGGAAGCAAGGATCAGATGGGTCTATTGAGGAATATAGGGTAGCAAGAAAGGAGCTTAAGAAGGGGCTGAGGAGAGCAAGAAGGGGGCATGAGAAGGCCTTGGCAAGTAGGGTAAAGGAAAACCCCAAGGCATTCTTCAATTATGTGAAGAACAAAAGGATGACAGGAGTGAAGGTAGGACTGTTTAGAGATAAAGGTGGGAAGATGTGCCTGGAGGCTGTGGAAGTGAGCGAGGTCCTCAATGAATACTTCTTTTTATTATTCACCAATGAGAGGGAACTTGATGATGGTGAGGACAATATGAGTGAGGTTGATGTTCTGGAGCATATTGATATTAAGGAAGAGGAGGTGTTGGAGTTGTTAAAATACATTAGGACGGATAAGTCCCCGGGGCCTGATGGAATATTCCCCAGGCTGCTCCATATGGTGAGGGAAGAGATTGCAGCCTCTGGCTAGGATCTTTATGTCCTCGTTGTCTACAGGAATGGTACCAGAGGATTGGAGGGAGGTGAATTTTGTCCCCTTGCGGTTTGCAATGGAGTGATAATCCTAACAAAAAAGGTGTTTAAAGGAACGGGAAAAGTAAAGATTTAAACAAGGAAATATAAGAAGTAAAATGTATTCTTCTTCAGAAGAATAAGAGAACACCACTTCAATCTGCTCAGTCAATGAGGAGAAGCTATGTTATTGAACAGAGCAAGACAGAGGGAGAAAAGGGAGAGAGAGAGAAAGAATGAATGTGTGTATATAAATAAATAACGGATGGGTCCTCTTCCTAGAGATGCTGCCTGGCCTGCTGCGTTCACCAGCAACTTTGATGTGTGTTTATTGAACACAGAACTGTTTAGCAGAGTGAAGGGTTATTTGGTCTACAATGTCTGTTCTGACCATAATGCTAAATTAAACTGAATATATCTGCTTGCACATGATCCCTACATTCCTTGCATTTTGAAATGCCTGCTGATGGCCTGAAAGAAATGTCATCAACAAATCAACAAACAGGAATGAGGAAAGCGCAGTGGAATCAGACAAAGCAAGAGTCTTTTTTTAACCCATGTGGTTGCAGGAATGGAGGCAGCCATTTTGTGGTAGTGTTTGGTGGGGGATAGCTGAATCAGTGAATCAGAATGTGGACACAAAGAGTTTCTGCTGTTTCTCTGCTGAACATGAGACCATTTTCTGATAAGAAGTTTCTTATTATATTAAATTGCAAGTTTGTAGAAGGAGCAGTCTGTGGTCTGGGTCCAGAGTCTGACTGATATGGTTGGAATGGCTTGAACCACACTGAGTTGGAAATAACAAAATAAGTTACCTGGTGCACAGTTCTGAAGGACAGAGCCGTAAAACAATATTGCTTTGAGCCACATCCAATAAGAACATGACTCAAGTCAGTCAAATGAGATTGAGCCAATTAAATTGAAACATCATAGATTGATCTGATAAGGAAAAGGCTAAGAATGGAGGATTTCAGGAGCACAGACAGTGACAAGTTTGTGGAGACCAACCATCACACAAGTGAATGATTGCATGTTGGGAATCTGGAGGTTACATCAGGATCAAGAAGAATGCCTGGATCCCAAAACATGGACTCCTTTTCTTGGGATTTACATTTTCTATTCATTGACTGCTTGTGGAGGGTCAGGAAAGCTAATAGGTGTGAACATAGGTATTTATTTAGTTGTGTAAATTTATGTGCTTGCGAACTGAGCCCATAAATACAGATTCTTTCTGTGCCAAACTAATAATCATTGTTGAGGGTTAAAACTTGTAACAAAATCTAAATAAACACTTCTTAAACACCGCTATGTGTCTGCCCTCTAGCAGCATGTTCCAGGGACCCACAACTCTCTATGTAAAAGTCTTACCCCAATTACTTGCTTTAAACTTTCCTTATTTCACTTAAAGCTACCTCCACTCACATTTGCCATTTCAACTATGGGAAAAAAAAAGCCTGTGGCCGGTCTCCTCTCAGCCTCCAATGATCAAAAGAAAACAATCTAAGTTTGCAACCTTTCCTTATAGCTAATGCTTTCCTGCTGGATCTCTTGTGCACCCTTTCCAACAATTGCATATTCATCCTTTAATGGGATGACCAGAACTCCATACAATACTCCAAATGAGGTATAACCAAAAGTTTATACAGCTGCAACGTGACTTCAATTCTCTTATATTCAATGCCCCAAATGATGGAGGCAAGCTTTACCATCCTGTCCATAGCAACAGTTAATTAAAGCTAATTGATTATGGTCCTCACAATTTACCACAGGAATTCTACATAGATGAAATGGAGGTGCAAAGCAGGCAACAGAACAAAAGATAGGATAATATTTTCTTTAATTCATATTTTGATTTGACATTACCATTGTTTAAAGAACCCCGCCTACAGTGATGTTCAGTCACTTTCACTAATCTTATCTTCAGATCCGAACAGTATTTTGTCCAGATCTAAACACCTATTAAATACATTCTCTGTACAAAAGCCAATTTTTGGTGAGCTTTTAAATCACAATTTAAATATATCCTCCATGTGTGATCTGAAATGCATCTGTTGGCAATTTTAAAGCCAAAAGTGATGTTGATGATTTAGTGACCTGCTTGTCACCTCCATTTCTATCTGGAAAATAAAATGACTTTTGCATTGTCTGTCGTTATGGAAATAGGTAGCATAAATCATATTAAAATGTGGTATTATTATGATATCCATAAAAGTGCTATTCTAGAAAGCATAAAATGTATATTACTACCTTGCAGTGTGTTTTCTATGAGACTTGATTATTTTCCATAAACCACCACACATCTTATTAATCAGTAATCCCCTTGGATGTCCACATTAGATATCATATAATGTAATGCCAAAGGAAGTCATTCAATAGCTTCAAATGGCACTGTTGACTCTAATCCTACTTCATCGCTCCTGTATCAGTACAAAGGAAGGCACATTGGTTCAAGACTCTTCCTACATTCAGCCAGATAATTAATGATCTGCACCTCTTCATAAGTTAACAATGTTTGATCCATGACTCTTAATAATATGATAATTCCCTATAGTCTCAGTCCTGACCAATACTGTCCTTGTTTGTATTCTTTCCTTTCACAATATTGTGGTCACCATCCTGCTTAACTAAGGATGCTGTCTTTGTACTGAATGGTAACAGTAGAATTCCCCAGAAGTATGATGTAGCAATGAACAGGAATTGTGCTTAGAATGGGGTTGTCACCAGAAGAGCCCTACAGAGATCTGCACTGAGGCTATTGCAAATCAATATCTATTTTAGTGATCGTAGTGAGGACAACACAAGGGCTTTCTGCATGGATATGAAAACCAGGATGTAAAAATATTGATGGAAAGGAACCAATTGCAATTGGCTCTAGATGGTGATATCAAAACTGCTTAACATTGTTAACTTGATGTTGATGGGTGCAAAAGTAGCATAGTGCATTTGGATAGTGGCAACTTCAAGTGCGCATACACCAGGCAAGGTTACATAGATTTAGAGAGGAAGGGCTTTACCTTAAGCATCCAGAAGGCATTTCAACCTGCCTTTACTGCAAAATACCATCCAGAACAATCAAATTTCATGATGAGATCCTGGACAACAGCTCAGAAATTTCCTCAGAAGGCAGGCACTGATGATGACATTTACCACAACTTCCAGTATGTAATCATAACCTTCAGATAACTGAGGAAAAAGATATTCAAAACAATGACCTCAAACCTAGCTCTAAACTCTTCAGCTAATGAACAGATGGATAGTGTGATTCCTGCCCTTCGGTATACTTTACATTTGCAGACATAGAAGATAGAATATAGAAAATAATATACAGACCCTTTAGTTTATGATGTTATGTTGACCTTCTAACCTACTCCAAGATCAATCTGTCCCTTCCTTCCATATAGCCATCCATTTTACATTCATTTTATTAATATTTCAATGTACTGGAGAAGTAAATCAGTGCTGTCTGCAAATCTCCCAAATCCGTCAGTAGGACACCAGTGCCTGTGTTGTATCCAGGCCAGTCCCCCCAGCACTGAGCACGTCACTGTAATCAATTAGCTCAAGCAGATAATATTTGCATGTTTTACACCTGAAACCTGAAACAAGTACTTTATTCCAAAACCAGTTGAGCAGGAGATTTCCAAGAGGATAGAAAAAGCATTTAGAAGGAATATTCAGACTCTTTTTGTTTGATGGCTTTGGGCCCATACTCATCGGAGTTTAGAAAAATGGTGGGGGGGGGCGGTGGAGATTCTGATTGAAAACTATTGAATATTGAATATTGATAACTGATGTGCAAATACAACAAACTCCACAAATAAAAAAGGAAGAAAAACAAGAAATAATAATAATAATAATAATAAGAAGAAGAAGAAGAAGAAGAAGAAGAAGAAGAAGAAGAAGAAGAAGAAGTCCACAATGGCTCCATCTAGCTTTAAACCCACTGTCTAATTTACTGAATCAGTTGAAAATTGGGTTTCAAATCAGAAACAATGAAATGAGCTATAACTTAAAACACATCTTCAACATGGATGCTCCTTTATCAGCTAAGCTAAAACAATTAGTTCAAATAATATAACTATTTTCAGAAGATGAACTTTGGACTGGATTAATGCAGAACATTAAACATAAAGAAAGATGCAATAGAGCTAGCAGAGTACAAAACAGTGCAGCAGGATGCAATACTGGATGAATATGAAAAGTAAGTATCTGGGATATCAACAAGGAAAGAAAATAGATCATAATGTAATAAAGGAAAAACTTTTGACAGGGTTTACTTCTAAAAAAATCTGCCAAACAGAGCTCAACAGTAAAAATATAACAAAGGCAATTAACATTTCTGCTATACTTATATTAATGTATTCTTTTGGCATAATATCTTGGTCTGAAACCAATCTAGAAAATCTACAAAGAAAAATAAGAACTGAAACAATAAATTCCAGAAAACATTTTGTACATTCAAATGCACTTAGGTTACCACTACCTAGGACAGAAGGGGGAAGAGGAATAACACACATTAAAACTCTACATAAAAGTCAGAAATACCTTCTAGGGATATACTTTCAACAACAAAAACAGGAGCCAACACTCCACACAAACATATGCAATTCTGATAAGAAGTATACACCACTAAACTTAAATGAGACAACAACCCAGAAAAATGAAGGCATTATCACTATTGAAGAAAAAGTTAACCAATGAAGGAGCATGACCCTCCATGGAAGACATTCCCACAATCTGAGCAGACCAGGTGTCGACAAGGAAGTGTCAAACACCTGACTCAGAGTTAGAGATCTCTTCCCAGAAAAAAAAGAAGGGTTCCTTGTGACAATACAGAACCAGATGTTTAACACAAAAAATGATCAAATATTCATAATGAAAGCCAACAAATTCAAATTCAAGATGATAAATGTGGAAAATGCTGAGAAAAAAACCCAGAAACAACCCAACACATTACAGGATCCTGTAGCAGTTTAACTCAATCTGATTACTCACACAGGTAAAATCATGTGGCAAACGTCTTTCATCAAGATCTTGCTTTAAAATGCAAACACACAAATGAAATTATACCTTACTATAAATACAAGCCTAATCCAGTTTTAGAGTCAGAATACCACTAATTTTATTATAAACCATCAGTTATTACAGATAGGACAATCCATAATAACTGTCCAGATATAATAATACAAGATAAACAAGCAAGACCAACTTACATAATAGATATAACCATTGCAAACACACATAAATTACAGAAATCTATAAGTGAAAAACACCAGAGATATGCTGAATTAGAAGAGGAAATTGAAAGACTTTGGAACAGGAACAAGGTATACACTGTCCCGATAGTAATATCATCTGCTTTTGATTGCTGCTTGTTCTTCTCTCAAGGAATTGTTTCAATGGTCCAAATTTAAAGAATGCCCTCTTCAGAGGGATGCTCAGGCTCTAAGGAGAGGGATGCAGGTTCAGTATTCTGTTTATTATCAATGTTTCAAATTACCTGCAGAAAAGTCAGGAACATGTGACTTTAGTCCTGTCTAACGAACCCAAAGAGGACTGAGCTTTAGCTATCAAAGCAGGGAGGAAATCAGAACAGATGCCAATGCCAGATCAAACAGAATCCTCAAATAAACTGGAGAACTGTTGGGGCTTTGGGAGTTCCTATGCAGTCTCTCATGCTACATCAGTATGCTGAGTCTTGGCACTTTCAAGTTAAAGGCAACTTCATTTTCTATTTGAATTGTGTCACTGTTTAAAATATTAGTTGTATTCCTGCCTAGCATTCAAAATCTGAATGATTACAAACAAACTAGACTTTTATTAAATTTTGTTATTTTCATTTATTTCAAATTTTTCATGTATCCAGCTTGAGATTTTCTCTTTGAATCCATTCAGAATAAAGTTATAACAAATCTTTTGGTGAAAGTGTGGCTGATAAAGTACAAAAAGAGCACACCTCCTAATTGCTCTCTTAGACATTTGATGTATGACTACCAAATACTATGACTCGACCCAGAGAATGTAAGCCATGAATCTGTGCCCCTAGTTTACTAATATTCCTATTTTGGTATGGCTTGGTTTTGGACTGAATGGGCAAAGACAAACTTAATATACCAAAACTCTAAAGTAGAATGTTGTTGTTATATTGGAGAGTTAATGCTATGATTTTGTAAAAGCTGTATTGCAGCAAACAAAAGTTTCCCAAGTATTTGTTGTTTTATGCACTTCTTCAAAAATCGTGTCATGCTTTCTGTGGATATATTTATTGTAGATATTATTACCAATTTTGAATGTTATCTTTAAATTAAGCGTGTTGCAATCATTTAACCCCATTGTATGTGTATTGTGGTACTATGAATTCATATAACATAGGTAATGAATGATACAGAAGGGGATTATCACTTCCTTTGGTCTGTGCCTATCAAATATGTAGTTCTCAGTAAAATCCTATTTTCCAGTGGTGGACTCCTAGCTCCAAAAGCCCTAGCTTTTCTAGACACATCCATATATTGTTTAAATGTGACATGGATTTCTATCTCTAAAATCCTTTTAGCACCAAGTTCCAAACTCTTACCTTTCCTTGGGCAAAAATATTTTCCTTATTTCTCCTCTGATCCTCTACAAGTCAGTCTAAATCTATCTGCCATAGATTTTGATACCCTCTGTTGAAGAAAACTGGTTCTTCCTATTTATCTATGAAACATACAAATTTATATGCCTTTACTAGGCCATCCATTAGCCTCTTCTGTTTAAAAAACACTTTAGATAATCTTTCTTCATGTCTATGGTCTTCCCTTCATGACAGCATGCTTGTAAACGCCTTTCGTTCACCCTAAAATGTAATCACAACTTTCATGGATCCACTCATTGTGCTCTGAAATCCTTGTTCATGTGTGAGGCTTCATTCTCCTCATCCGATGTACTTGAGGAAGTTCTGCAGTACGACTAAACTGCTTTCTGCTGATTATCACCATGATCTGTTTGGTTTTCACTGACATATTCACTGCCAGTCATATAGGAGTGGATGATGTTTAGTTTAAAAGACATCCGTACAATCTGCATTAACTCCAGTGAAATCCATAACTATATGACCATAAGAGATAGGGAGCAGAATTAGGCCAATCAATCCATTGAGTCTAATCGGCTATTCAATCATGGCTACATTCTCCTCCCTATTTCTGTTCTAAAGAGATATCCTTCTATTATGAGGCGGTGCCCTCTGGTCCTAGACTCTCCCACTATTTGAAACATGCTTTCAATGTCTATTCTGTCTAGGCTTTTAAATATTCAATAGGCTTCAGTGACATCCCCCTTCATTCTTCAAAACTCCAGTTAGCCTGAGCCATCAAGCACTCCTCATACAACAACATTTTCAGTCCCAGGATCATTCTTGTAAACCTCATCTGGACCCTCTCCAATGCCAGCATGTCCTTTCTTCAATATAGGGCCCAAAACTCTTCACAATACTCTATATACAGACTGACGTATGACGTAGAAAGAGTCAGCATTACATTACAAATCCTTGCTGTAAGCCTTGTGTTCTACATCTACTGATCTCTCTATGGTCTGTGAATTCATGCATCAGAATTTTCTTCATGTGGTCTACAAAGATTTTACAAATGGTTCCCCCACAGTAAGAGCATCTGTTACTAAGGAGTCTATTATGACTGTTGATGGAACTGCTAAGGATTTGCTTGGAGATCAAAATGTAAATTTTGAGGGGATTTGAGGAAGAATTTTTTTCACTCAGAGTCAAATGAGACTTGGTACAGTCTTCCTGAGAATGGAGACTTGAATTATCACAATATTTAAGTTGCACCTGAACTATCATTTTCATTGCGAAGGCACGATAAACTATAGGCCATGTTGGTTAATGGGAATTCATATCACTAGGTACCAGAAGGTCAGCAGAGACATTCTGGGCCGAAGGGCCTGTGATGCAAGGCTTTATGACTATAATCTTTCTGTCATGATCAGTCTACAGCCAAGTCATGGACCCCTCAGCTTTACTGCAAGCAATAATCCAGATGTTATCCTGGCAGTAGGTCATTGACTACCTGATGAGCAAAAAATTTGATAAGACTTCGAAGCTCCATGGTTTTGGAGAGCATATGAGGGGATCCATGACTTGGCATGGTGGAAGAAAACCACAGAAATATGAAGGATTGAGAGGGTACAAAAGCCCTGCGGAGTGTCTACAATCTCAGAAAAAGCTAACTTTCTGATTCATTATTCACTGCATTGCCAGTGCCTGGAACATGAAAATTAGAACTTACATCAACAAGAAAAGCCATTTTCTCAGTT
This sequence comes from Mobula hypostoma, assembly GCF_963921235.1. Classification (NCBI taxonomy): domain Eukaryota; kingdom Metazoa; phylum Chordata; class Chondrichthyes; order Myliobatiformes; family Myliobatidae; genus Mobula; species Mobula hypostoma. Next base: position 69,629,897 of record NC_086109.1, read on the forward strand.
TTGTCAAAAAGCACTCTGCAGTTGCCATTTGGGAATTAATTATTTTGCTTTATATTTTGAATCTTCTTTACTCCTGCAGTGACAGATAACCTATTATGGAGAAAAAAGAATCAATTAGTTTTTTTTCTTAAAGAAAAATAAATTGCCTCACAGCAAATAGGGAATTCAAACCGAGTACTGGTGCTTGTCTAATAATTCCAGTCAGTACCGCAAGCAGCAAATTAACATTGGAATACAAATCTCACAAATGCTGCTTCTTCTCAGCATGAACTAATGACACAATCTAAGAGATTCGGACAGATGCTCCCTTAAAGAAAATAGAATTTTTATAATAAAAATAATATATTTGCCTACCCTTACGCTTTGCAAATTAATTATTGGGTTGGAGCGTGCTTGACTGTCATGCATCTCCTGTTCGCAATCTGTGTCATCTCTGTGTTCGCATTAACCTTAATCAGATGCTTGGGTTGAATCAAGCCTCTGGCCTCACCGTCACTGTCACCTCACAGAATACTCAGTGACTGACAACTGGTTCTCAGGTGTCTGATCCTGGGCCCTGCCCTGGATAGTGTTGATGGCCTTTCACAGTTGTTCATTCAGTCAATAGCCCGTTAATCTATTTCTAAATGTTTCTAATGGCCTAAGCAAAATGAAAACAGGTAATGTCCAAATTTACAGCAGTCCAACCAATCATTTGCTAAAAGTAGTATCAAAATCCATATTGACTTTATCAAGTATGTCTTCCCCTCTAATCCTGATCTCATGTGTATAATCTACTTCACCTGATCATTGTACCTTCCATATCATGCTACAGAGTTATGCGCTCTGTTCGCATAACTTCGTCAATGGTGGGGCTTACCTTTCCATCTACTGCACATTACATTGAGACTCATAGTCTTCTGCATCTCTCATATCAGTCCAGAATGATGTAGTTCTCCTATTTTACTCAAACCATTCCAGTAATCCGTGCTTTACCTAAAATGTGCCACTTATCTTTATGGTATTTCTTCTCTCCCTTCAGTTTGTCCTAACATTCTTCTTCCCTTGTGCTGTCTCAGGTTAGCTATCTCCCTTCTTTCTCCTTCATGTTATATCTCTCCTACATGCTGCGGTTACTCTTCTCTCTCCAATACAAACATCCTGATCACAATGGCAACCTCCAATAATGTCAGCTGAACACAACTGCTACTTTAACTGGTAGCAGTTGGGCCCAGATGACATCATTGGCACTTCAGCTCCACGTTTAAATAAAACTTCTGTGATTCTAAATTTAAAATCCTTGTTTGGGGAAGTGATATAGTGAATGAATACAAAAAGGGGTGGGGATTCCTGATGCTCTGTGATGGCTATCCAATGTTAAAATTTCAACTTAATTGTAAATTCAAAGTCCGTGGGTGTGTGGGTGGAGATGAACAAATGTACAGCGAGTCATGTTTTTCTACATGTGTAATGGGCATATTATTTTCACATACAAAATATTAATGTGGGACACTATGGTAATTACTATTGCCAGTATTTGTCGATAAATGCTTAACATATGTGCATAACAAAATAAACAGCTTCACACCTCTGTTGAGCTACCAGAGAAAAACAGAACCACATTAAGGTTGTCTCTTAATTTTTAGCCTCAATTCCGCAGAGTGCAACCCAACAAATAGAATCCTATTTTGTACACAATTATATGCATTCAAAGTGTGTGGTAATATACAACTGATTGATGGTTATTAATTAGTTATTTACTTTATGGGATAAGAACAAAGAAGAGCTTAATTGACTGAACACAATTTTAAAACTCCAATTAACAGAGCTGATTAAGCCTTCAACTTCCTTCCTCATTTTTGCATTATTTTATTTGAGGACTACTACTGTGCAGTCAAGAGAATCAGAGACAGCAATTAAAAATAAAAGCATATACACACTAGAGGTAATGATTAACTGGAACAAGTGTATTTATCTGGATCTTAATGCCACAGGGTCATTTCATATGAAAACAATCTATTTTATGTGTTCAATTCCATATTGCACATATACTCTCTCAATCCATTGTTGTTAAAAAAACAACAAAATTGCCCCTCTTAACTTTTAATTTTGGTTAATTTCTGTTATTACAGCTGCACCTTAATGACATAACATTTTGATAATTTGGTTCAACAACTAACTTCGCCCTTCAGATTACACAATCAGGCAGCATTCCATTACACGTATCCTTGAAAAGAAAAAGTACCAAAACATATCCAAAAGTGCACTATTAAGTTGAAAAATGACTGTGTGTAAGAACAAATCAACCATCCGAAAATTCTTCTCGGAATCAAAGTGACTTAACATTCATTATTATATAGTACTACAGTAATATATATTTTTGCCCATCTAGAGGCTTCTTTAGAGTCAGTTAAAAAGATAAATGCACTATACAAATTTGCATTTGACTGTTTTTTTTCAAATGACATTATATGTTGACCAACATATACGAAGTACTGGAGGAACCCCGGTCAGGCAGTATCTATGAAAAGGACCAAACAGTTAACATTTTAGGACAAGACACTTCATCAGGTCTGGATTGAACTTCATACTGATAACTAGCTTGTAAACAATAGCAGATGTCTTGATTTCTCCTGATTTTCCTGACCTTTGTGGGAGAATACCACACTCAGATATCGCATATTTCTTCTATCCATTTCCAAAAGAATTAACAAAGGCAAAAGACAAATGATAGAAAAGGTTACTTATAGTGGAATCATTTCCAAGACAGAAATAAAATATTGAAACTCCAGTTGTTGTCATGGTTTGAAATACATGCCAGAGAGAGTAAAATCAGATTATTCACAAGTGTCTGCATGCAACACAGCACATTAGCTGCCTGGCAATTAAGTATCAACTAACCAAAAAAAAAGTGAGATAAGGTCCCAGTTTCCAATGCAATTGCTTAAAAAGCCAAGTTGGAGCAAAAGAAGATCAAAAAGCATCCTTCCCAGTAGGGAAAGCTGTCAAAAGCATTCAGCTTGACAGGGTTTCCAGGCACAACATTCACACCTGTGAGACAATGCAACGCTTGTTGTAAAATGGCAGTAGAATTCCCTTAATATGAGGCTGGAGATCCTACACAGTTAGTTTTCTCTCTTGGCAGCCAGCTCATTAATCCTGTCATGACTGTGCACGTGCTAACTAAAACATATTAGGCAGTACACAAAGACAGAGGTCCTTGAAGTGATATTAACTAAAGTATATTTCAGGTACAAACAAATACAGCTGGGAAACCATGAAAATCCTATAAATATAAAATTGCTGGTGTCACGTACTCACAATAGGAACAAGGATGATATCTGATCCATCCTAACAAACTTCACAGCACAGTAAAGGAAAGCAGAGAATAAGTGAAATCAAATCAGACCACGCAAGAAACATTTTGAATTCATCAGGCTCCAACTGACTATATCAAATTTCAAAGTAAGTTTTATTATCCAAGTACAAATATGTCACCATATAAAACCATGAGATTTGTTTTCTTGTGGGCATACTCAGCAAATCTATAGAATAGTAGCTCTAACAGAATCAATGAAAGATCAACCAGAGCGAAGAAAACAACAAACTGGGCAAATGTAAATATAAATAAATAGCAATAAACAATGAGAACAATAAATAATGAGAACATTGAATATTTTTATCTTTTTTCATAAATAATCTTGAATTTTGCAATTAATAGCAAAATCATAATTTTTAGAAGTAATCATAGATGAACAAATTAAAACATGTCCACATAAACATAACAGGGGAATTCTAACATTTAGTTAACCTAATGTGCAGCTGAACATGTGGCTGGATGTTGGGCTGTGTTTGTAGCTATAGAATATAAATTACTGTTCTGAAAAAAGAACAGAGATTTACTTAGTGCTCGGTAGCATGAGATTCAGCTGGATGTTTATGCCAACACTTGACAGCCTTTTGGTCATGTATGTGTAAGTCAGGTGGCCAGAGGATGTGGATATAGGATGTAAGTTCCTTAGCATAGAAAGAAGTGAAAACACCTTTGCTTGAAGTTTTTGTGTCTGTGACTGTTGTAAGTAAAAGCCCTGATCCTCTGTAGACTATATTATATTCTTTATTTTTTATTTTCTGGAGAGTACTGCCTTTTGGACTCATTCTTCATCACTTTATTCAGGTCTGCATTATGCATGGGGCTGATAGCTACGTATATTAGGGTTTGCATGTATTTCTACCATTCGTCCTTCCTTTTGGTACTCTTTGTTATGTTCGAGTACTGATTTACCTGGTATTAATTAAGTGCAGGTCCAGAGGTTGGGTGGAAAGGAAGGAGGTCTTTGGATTCTACGTCAGTGGCATTCTGGAGTTGGACACCTTCTAAAGATTAGCCCAAGTTGTCTATGATGGTAGCCTCTTTCATGATAGCCCCCATTGTATGTTTCACTCTTGTCAATGAAAGCTTACTGTTTGCTTGATGAAAAGGTCACCTTTGCCCTAGATGTAAGCTTAAGCTTTGTTTTCCAATCATTTCTCACAGCAGTTGAAGATCCATAGATAGATTACCCTACAATCCAACATGCTTATCAGCTGAGTGGCATTTTGTTCAATCCATTATCATTTTGGATTTGGTACTCGGTAATTATTTTATTTTTTAAACTGTAACACTGGAAGCCACAAAGCAAAATTGTATTCTTATTAACTCATCAATGATTAACACTTACTTATGCGCTCTGTTCTGCTCAGAGAACAATGTTAGCTGCAGTCATTCATAGCAATGGAATCTGAGCCATAGTTGCTTGCTCAAATTGGAAAGCAATTTGAGATATTTCCTTTTCCTTTTACAAATGTTGTGGATCTAACCAGAACATTTATTGAATACAGGAAGCATGGATGATGTACTTCTACATTGACCAAGAAAGTATCTAAATTTTTTTTATATTATTTCTGGTTTTGCACTAATTTTAATTTAATTGATTACTACGCACATAATTTTTTTCTGTAAATGATTTACTTATTTTTTTCTATATTATTATGTAATGCATTGTACTGCCTCTGCTAAGTTAACAAATTTCATGACTTATGCCAGTGATATTAAACCTGATTCTGATGAGGGAAGTAAGAATAAGGATGTTCAATATCAATTTCTATTCAGCTACTTAAAGAATTGCATTACTTCTAACAATAGAAAAACATTTTTGATATGGCTTCTTTTTCTTTTGTACAGGCTTCCCCCGCCATCCGAAGGTAGAGCGTTCCTATGAAACGGTTCGTAAGCCGAAATGACGTAAAGCGAGGAAGCAATTACCATTTATTTATATGGGAAAATTTTGTGAGCGTTCGCAGACACAAAAATAACCTACCAAATCATGCCAAGTAACACATAAAACCTAAATTGACAGCAACATATAGTAAAAGCAGGAATGATATGATAAATACACAGCCTATATAAAGTACAAGTACTTCTCTACAATGATTGCCTGCACAGATCTCCCTAGCGAAAATTTCACACAAGCGCTCTCGGCAGAAAATCTCACGCAAGCGCTGTTGGCATAAACGCGCTGTCCAGTAACCTTTAAACTACGAAGCTGCCAAATCTACCAATTAACACGTAAAAATACACAGCCTATATAAAGTAGAAATAATGTATGTACAGTGTAGTATCACTTACGGAAATTGGGAAGACATCGAGCACACTGATGATGGTGTGTTAGACTGAGTCGTTTCAGGTTGGGGTGGTACACTGGCCCCCACCCTCCAGGCTGCCGACTGATACATGGCCGCGAAACATGCAGGGGAAGCTGGGAGGCACACAGCACATCTTTATGAAAAAAGTCAAAACAAACATGCTAATTAATTAGGTGCTGCCCAGCACGTAAAGGTCGGCGTAGATCAGAGGTGATTGCCGATTGCATCGGCACTGATCTGGGCCGACAATTACGTGCTAGGCAGCACCTAATTAATTAACATGTTTATTTCGGCTTTTTTCTTAAAGATGTGCTGTGTGCCTCCTGGCTACCCCTGCATTCTCCGTGAATCGATGCAGTATCTGTCCGGGGCCCGGGGGTTGGGGTGGTGGGACACAGGGGTGTCATCTCATCATCGATCAGGGCAGGCAGCTCATCTTCTCCTATGACTGCCTGCCTCGATGTCGAAGGTCAAGGTTCGTCGCCTGCTGTGGCTGATGTGGAAAGCTTGCTTGACTGCTGAGCCTCGAGCATTTTTATATCACACAGTTCTTTGTAAGGACTCAAAACATCCTGCAAATATCCCCTAACCCTACATACCCTTTCAAAATTAAAGTCGTACTTTATCATTGCAGTGAAAATCTCACGCAGTGGCTTCACTTTCTGCATTCCGTTCAATTCGGTTTCGATTGTTATCCTTTCCTCTTCCAATTGCATCAGCTCTTCATCTATCAGTTCTTGGTCATGGGATGCCAAAACCTCTTCAACATCATCTTTGTCAACTTCCACAAGCCAAACTCACTTTGTCCTTGCTTCGTTCACCACGATTGAAAAAATTAATTATGTCTAGTTTTACGCTAAGTGTAACACCCTTACGAGCTCTTTCAGGCTTTTCCGACACCTTAGAATTCATCTTGCAAACGGCTGCTCACAGGCTCGTGTTTAAGCAATGCCGTTCCGAATCCGGGGGAGAGCGGCTGCTCGGGGCACGCGCTGCCTTTTATCGCGCGCTGCCTTTCTTCGTAACAGTGAAAACACCTTCTGAAAGTGAAAACAGGGTACTAATGTAGGACTTTCATAACAGTGAGGTTTCATAAAGCAAACGTTCGAAAAGTGGGGGACACCTGTATAGATAAATTTGAATAATATTTACAAAGCAGGCTCAGTGTTAGTTAATCATTCTAGAGTCCTGAGAGTGGAATATCTCTACATATACTCTTTGCATACAGGGTGGAATTTTGATATGTTTGACCATTTGATCACAATTGCTAAGGTCGCATGCTGCATAATGTCATATATGTCATTTGTTATCAAAAGACCATAGTAACCATGTCCCATGCAAATCTACTTTAGAAACTTGCAGGTTTCCCAAGAAGCACTCCTGCTAGGTTGGAGATCAATTCTTTATTTTTGATAATGGTTTCATTTCACATTTTCTTTGAATTTGCGACATTCCTATACCCAACTTGGCTCCGTCAGGAGCTGACAGAAGCTGATGGAATCCATTGAATCACTCTGAATGGGGAGCTACTCGCTGTCATCAATGCATGTGAGCTCACTGTACATACACTCAGTGGCGTCTTTATTAGGTACATCCCCTACTGTGTATGTTTGTGATCTTATGCTGCTGTAGCCAATCCACTTCTAGGTGTAATACGGTGCAAGTTCAATGATGCTCTTCTGCACACCACTGTTATTTCACATGGGTATTCCTTGAGTTACTACTGCCTTCCTGTCAGATAGAATCTGTCTGGTCATTTTTCCTCTGTCTTCTCTTGTTAACAAGGTGTTTTCACCCACAGAATTGTCACTCACTGGGTATTTTGTTATTTAGAGACTGTTAGATGTGAAAATCACAGGAGATCAACAGTTTCTGAAATACTCAAACCACTTCTTCTGGCACCAGCAATTATTCCATGTTCAAAGCAACTTAGATCACATTTCTTCCCCATTTTGATGTTCGGTCTGAACAACAACTGAACCTCTTGACCATGCCTACATGCTTTTATGCATTAAGTTGCTGCCACATGATTAGCTGATTAGATATTTGCATTAAGGAGCAGGTATACAGGTGCCATCTAATAAAGAGGCTACTGAGTGTAGTTCCATTGCTGACTCCTGCTTTTGGACCGCCATGCACTCCTACGTCCATGCAAGAACGGAGTATTCCACCACCAGGCCCATTCTCTGGTGATCCCGCTAGCTGCAGGAATTTTATTATTCAATGCGAGCTGACATTCTAGGCCCAGTCTGATCGTTTTAGTGATGATGTGTGAAAACTGGCATAGATGGACCTCCACTCAGCCTGTCCAATGCTTTATGGGAGCAAGGATACCCTGCAGCCCAGACATTCTGGTATTTTGTTGCAGAGTTAAGGAAGATTTTGGACCTTCCAGTACAGGGTTAGGAGGCTGTCCACTGACTCTCAGACATGAGCCAAGGCACAGGAACGGTGAGAGCCTATGAAGTAAAATTCCACAAGCTTGCAGTACTGATAGCGTGGAATGAGAGATCTCTCATCATCGCCTTCTAGTGTGGACAGAACACAGGGTTTGGCATCAGATTGCTGCTCGTAACGGGCAGAATTATCTGCATGACCTGATTAATCTGGTTATTCGAGTTGCCAACTAGGTAACTAAGTGGTGCTGGGAAAGAATATCTCAAGCTTCCAACGTGCCATCTGTTCACTGTCTTCCTTCACCTTCTCCATCACCACCCAGTACCCAGGCCACGGAGGAGCCAATGCAAGTGGGGTGCATGCGCCTGTCTCAGGGAAATGAAAATGGTGCAGGAGAATGGGTTCCTCCCTCTATTGTGGCGATCCAGGACATTTCCAGCAGCATGTCCCAAGCATCCATTTAAAGAGGATAACCATCAGCAGGAAGGGGAGTCCTAGCAGGTCAGTTCTTTCTGCAATGCACTTCCCCTAACTGTGCAATGCTTGCAGTTTTTTTGTTGTGGGGGTCTCAGACCCATAAACTGAAGGCATTTGTCGATTCCAGTACAGCAAGGAATCTCATACACATCTCTCTAGCTCAAAGGTGGGGAGTTTTGACTCAGGATTTAAGAGAAAAGGTCAACATCAAGGCCCTGGACAGTCAACCTCTGGTCACTGGCCAGATCCAACTGTCCACAAAACCCCTCAAACTTGTGCTTGAAGGTAACCATCATGAAGATCTCTCTATTTGCTTGATTTGCTTGAACTGCCACTGGTGCTTGGTCTCCCCTGGTTATCCTGACATAACCCATGGATCGATTGGACTCTTACAGCACTCCAAGAATGGGGATTGGCATGCCTCTCTACCTGTCTGGATCCAGCTCATGCTTCATTCCATAAATCCCCTCCTGTGTCTGCTAAGGATATGGACGTGTCTGGGATTCTAGTTGAATATGCGGATCTCCTTGAGGTCTTCAGTAAAAGGAAGGCCACCTCCCTGCCCCCACACCATCCATAATACTGCAACATAGACCTACCTGGCACTCATCCTCTGAGACTGGCTCTTTTCTCTCTCTCATCCTAAAATGATGGCCATGGAAGAATACATCACGGATGCATTGGCCATGGAGCTTATCCATCTGTTAATCTCGCTGGCAGGAGCAAGTTTATATTTTTGTGAGCAAGAAAGATGGCAAGCTCCATTATTGCATCGATTATTGGCTCCTGACCCATATCACTCTGAAGAACTGCTACCCTCTTCCGCTTCTGGATTCTGCATTCCTACATCTTCAGGGAGCAACCATATTTTCCAACTTGATCTGCGCAATACATATAATCTGCTTTATATGAGAGAAGTGGATGGGAGGAAGGCAGCTTTCAACACCTCCAATGGCCACTATGAGTATCTTGTGATACCCTCCGGTTGGGCCAATGCCCCTGTTGTCTTCCAGGCTTTAGTTAATGATGCGCTTAGGAACATGTTGAACCAGTTTGTCTGTGTGTAGTTAGATGACATCCTTATCCATTCTTCTTCTCGCCAGGAATACATCCAGTATGACCGTAGGGTTCTCAGTTGGCTCCTCAAAAATAACCTATATGCCAAGCCTGAGAAATGAAAACTCCATAAAAAATAAGTGTCATTTTTGGGCTATATACTTACCCCATCCAGTGTTCAAATGGATCCTAGTAAATTTCTGGTAGTTACAGAATGGCCCAAACTACCTGCAGTCAAACAGGAATGGCACTTCATTGGTGTTTGTGAACTTTTATCATCCAGAGTTTTGGTTCTATTGTGGCTCACATAAGTGCATTCACCAGGGAGACCATGGCAGGATTTCCTTGAACATTCGATGCCAACCAAGCATTTTCGGAGTCTAAGTGACATTTCACAGCTGCTACAGTGTGACAACACACAGCTGCATCACAGCTATTCATAGTTGAGGTGGATGCATCCGATGTTGCCACTGCAGCTGTCCTTTCTCAGTGCTCATCTGCGGATAGCCGGCTGCACCCTTGTGCCTTTCATTCACGTCACTTGACTCCGGCCAAGAGGAATTATGATGTTGGGAACCGGGAGTTTCTGACTGTCAAGGAGGACCTGCAAGAGAGGCGACACTGGCTGGACGGAGCAAAGCCATCCTTTCTTAGTCTGGACAGATCACAAGAACCTCTCCTACAATTCAGGATGCAAAATACTCAATCCTTGTCAAGCCTGGTGGGTTCTCTTCTTCACACAGTTTAATTTCATTCTCACCTATCATCCCGGCAGCAAGAATTGAATTGAATTGAATTGACTTTATCTCTTACATCCTTCACATACACGAGGAGTAAAAAACTTTACGTTACATCTCCGTCTAAATGTGCAATGTGCAATTTATAGTAATTTGTAATAAATAGTATGTACAACAGGACAGTCAACATAGCATAGAAAAACAATTGTATCAGCGTGAATTAATCAGTCTGATGGCCTGGTGGAAGAAGCTGTCCCGGAGCATTTTGGTCCTGGCTTTTATGCTGTGGTACCGTTTCTCGGATGGCAGCAACTGGAACAGTTTGTGGTTGGAGTGACTCGGGTCCCCAATCATCCTTCAGACCCTTTTTGCGCACCTGTCTCTGTAAATGTCCTAAATAGTGGGAAGTTCACATCTACAGATGCAATGGGCCGTCTGTACCACTCTTTGCAGAGTCCTGCAATTGAGGGAAGTACAGTTCCCATACCAGGCACTGATGTAGCCAGTCAGGATGCTCTCAATTGTACCCCTGTAGAAAGTCCTTAGGATTTGGGGACTCATACCAAAGTTATTCAACAGTCTGAGGTGAAAGAGGCGCTGTTGTGTTTTTTTCACCACACAGCCAGTATGTACAGACCACGTGAGATCCTTGGTGATGTGTGTGCCAAGGAACTTGAAGCTGTTCACACACTCAACCCCAGATCCATTGATACCAAGCCAAAGCTGACGTTGTCACCTGGCACTTCGATGGATCTGAGGACAATACTGATCCAGAGCCCATCCTTACTTGCTTATGTATTGCTGCTCCAGTGATCTGGGCAGTAGAGTCGGAGGTGAGGGCCTACCATCAGTCAGACCCAGGCCCGGGTGGGTGATCTCCCAGCCGGCTGTTTGTCCCACTGTGGTGCATTCCAACATTGTGGAATGGGGTTACCCCTCCCGATGGCTGGACATCCAGGAATTCAATGGACCCAGGAGTTTATAAAGAGACATTTGGTGGACATCCATGTTTCAGGATGTCCACAACTTGCTATCTGCCTGTTCCACCTGTGCTCAGAACAAGACATTATGCCAGCATCCTGTGGGCCTGCTATGTCCACTGCCTGTGCCCCACTGCCCCTGGTCCCACTTCTCAGTAGATTTCATCACTGGGCTGCCCCTGTCTTACGGGAACACCACCATTTTGGTCATTGTGGTTCAATTTTCCAAGGCAGCCCACCTCATTTCCCTCCCTCAACTCCATTCAGCTCATCAGACTGCCACACTCAAGACCTAAAGTCTAATCGTGGACCACAGTTCACCTCCCACTTTTGTAAGGTTTTCTGCTCTCTTGTAGGAGCCACAGCCAGCCTCTCATCTGGGTTCCACCACCTATCCAACGGCCAGACTGAGAGAGTGAACTAGGAGTTAGAGGCACTGCCTTGCCTCTTCCCACCCCACATCCTGGAGCTCCCGATTGGCTTGGGCACAGATTGCCCACAATAACCTCCAGTTATTCTCCATGGTTATGTCCCCCTTTGCATGCCAGAAGGGATTCTAGACACAGCTTTTTCCTGATCAGAGGACTTATGTAGGAGCTTCTGCTGCTGAACAGTTGATCCAACTACTAGCACACCTGGAGACACGCCAGGGCTTCTTTGCTGCACGCCCAGAAACAATATGACCGGCGGGCTGATTGGTTCTGCTAACAGATAAGGCCATTAAAGCCAGGTGAGGAAGTCTAGTTGGCATCAAGGGATCTTCTCCTGAAAGTCAAGAGCCTCAAATTGGTTCTGCACCTCTTGGGACTATTTGTAGTGGAAAAGGCTGTCAAAATGGTCTTGTATAGATTGCATCTATTGGCATCAATGAAGATCCACCCAGTGTTCCATGTTTCCCAGCACAAGTTGGTTATTAACTCTGCCCTTGCCCCAGTCACCTCCCCCTCCACGCCCCCCCCCCATCTGCTTGGTAGATGGCTCCCTAGTCTATATTTTGCGATGCCTCCTGGCATCTCGCTGGGTACGCAATAAGGTTCAGTACCTTGTGAATTGGGAAGTGTATCGTCCTGAAGAACGTACTTGGATCCCAGCGAAGTACACCTTGGAAAAATTGCTCTTCCAGGACTTCCAGCAAGCTCAGGTCTGTGGTGTCTCAGGAGTTGAGGCAGGGGGTGGGGGTTCTGTCATAACCATGGGTTCAACAGTGCAGCAGATTCGGCAATTGCACTCATGAATATGCAAATGTCAGCTAATTATTATTTCTTTATGGTGGTATTTAACTCCCTTCTTTTCGTTGTAGTGCTTGTCGAAACTTGTGCAAAGCAGAGAATGCCTGCTTACATTCAGCCTTGCCTGAGAACGTGGACTGTCAAGTCGACTGACACCGAAGACTAGCAGTACTCATTTTATATTTAGATATTGCTTTCAGCTGACATGTTGGCATCTAGTTTTCTGTTTGAGAGTTAATGGTCCTGTTTGGTCCAGCAGTTATTATTTTCCTTTCCCTTAAATCCTTGGCCTAATTCAGTATCTCTCTTTCTGCACTCAGGCAATTCCAAATGTACTGACAAATAGATAGTCAATGTTAGTATTGAAATGTTGATTGTCATTTTCCTCCATAGATGCAGTATGTCCCAATGAGTTCCTGTGGCATCTTAAATGTGTAGATGATGGCCTTCCATGGTCAGTCTGTAAATGCTTCTGCTTAAAATGAAGTTGCGGGAAATGATGTAGCAATGTTTTCTCTACACAATTGCAGAGAAGGTGTCATAAAGTGTGAGGTGAAGTTGCTGATTCCTGTCTTGGCCAAGTGGACAGTGAACAATATTAATATTGAAAATATGCTATTGGGTATCCATTTTGGTGGCTTGTAGGACCAGAAGAGCCTATTCTGCACTGTATCTCAATACATAAATAAATAAATAGATTCACTGGTGGAGTAAAGCGACAGGTAAACAACACTGTTTCTTGATGCAAGTAAAATTTTTGACGAAAGGCTTTAAACTTGGGTGATTGTGGAGTTAGGGGGTTGTGTAAAATTTGAATTTGGTGAGAGAATTTGGTACAGTGTTGGGGAGATGGTTGCAAGCTATTCCTATCAACCCACTTTTTAAATATAGTGGTCTCCAGGGAGCAAGCAATGATGACTGGTCTCAGGAGAACATTATAAAATGCCCAGCAGTGCTCCAAATGAGAGATTCAAGAGGATGGCATCATCACATACCTCGATATCTGGGGTGTAAGGAAAACCCATGCGGGAAGAGCATACATGAGTTTCCAAAGTGATGCAAAGTGAGCAAGGAATGGTTAATTTCACATTTAATTCTAGAATGGAATTGATATTAATATGCTAAATGATACATAATGCTGGAAACATTGTGAACTGCATAGAAGCCCTTTGATGAACAATGACCTCACAGTGAAATGTTATAAAAACCCAATTCCTTCCCTGATCTCCTTCTTTGAAGAGAACCTACTGACCCTTCCAAGTCTGGTCTACGTGTTACATCAATCCCACTTAAACAAGCTACTAATTAGGGTGGAAATTGCTTGTGTCCCGAACACATGTGAAAATATAAGTTGCCTGAATGGAGCTTGTGGCATTAGCTGATTATTTTTCACAGAACAAACAGAAGTTGGATCATTTACCAGGTATGCTCTTTTCTTTTGAAACATCCTTGTGATAATTATCTTTGACTAATTGGGACAATGCCAGGAAATGAACTTGGTAGTTCTTCAAAATTCTTCCTTTCACCTGGCTCCAAGAGAACAAATCCAAACCAAAATACATTTGTAAATCTATGACAAAGATTACTGGACAATAGGGATTAGAATGCACACAGTTCTCTTCCTGTCTTTCTATACTCTAATATCCTGAGGTGCCACTTGCACTGAAAAGTCCATCCCAGTCAAAGGTAATGAGTTTGTTTGAACCTAGTTTCTAGGTAACTGCATGTTCAGGACTAAGACCAACAGCTTTTCATTTGGATTTTATTTTATCTTTCTTCCCCATACCATCTTGCAAGATATTTTCCAACGATTGCTTGCTCTGAAGGGACCTTATGTTTTCTCTCTGTAAATTGGCGAGGACAATAGAGGATGCATTTCTATGGATTAAATCTTTTGATTGGTGGTTCAGACAAAGCTGGGCCTCCTGTACTGACACAATGAGGCCAAATTCAGGTTGGGGGAGCAATGCCTCATATTCCATTTGAGTGGCTTCCAACCTGATGTCATGAACATCCATTTCTGTAGTTGCAGTAATTACTCAATCTTTACCCCACTTCTCTCTTTTTGCTTTCTTCATTCTGATTTCCTTCTCACCCCTTCCTTTCTGTTCTCCTCACCAGCTCATCATCCCTCTCTGTTTCTCCACCTCCTTCCCTATATTCCATGGTCCATTGTCCTCTCGTATTAGATTCCATCTTCAGCCCTTTACCTCTTCCATCTATCACCTCCCAGCTTATTTCACACTCCTCCTCTACCTACCCATTTCTCCCCTCACCTGGTCTCATCTATCATTTGCCAACTTTCACTCTTTCCAACTCCCTCCTCCCGCCTTCTTTTTTAGGCTTCTGCGCTCCTATTTTCCAGTTCTAATGAAGTGTCTTAGCCTAAAACATCGACTGTTCCCCTCCATAGCTGCTGCCCAACTTGGTGGGTTTCTCCAGTCCTTTGTGTAGTGTTGCTCAGGAGAAAGCACCCTAGGACACTGACACAAGTTAATTTCAATTTAGCTGCCTTCATACTATGAAACCTTTGGAAATTGATTTAAGAAATGAACAATACTCCAGTTCAACTTCTACAATATAACCACTTGTTAGGGAAGAGTACTCCACTGAACTTTGTTAACTCTAGTTAGCTTTTTATCTGTTAACAGTTTGAAAAACAAAGTATTGTAGGGTAAAATGCATTAAATTATTTGTAAATTGGAAGATACCATGGATGGAATTCCATTCATATGTAGTGTGAGAAAATGCACATCTCTGTCAAGTAATGAGTACTTGAAAAGGACAATTTATCCAGGCTGAGAAGATGACAATAAGCAAAGAATATTCTGATTTCAAATGAATATGAGACTAACTTTTAGTCTTTTGTATATTGTAAATGAATCATAATTAAACCTGGCATTTTGGAATTCTAGTTGTATAAGCCACATGGAACAATAATACTCATAATTCACGAAGCTATCTCCTCATGTTGACCTCACTCAGCTACTTAACCATCTCAGCAAAGTAGAGCATGTTGATGCTGCGGGAGGTTAAATCACAAAACAGTGCTTTGGTGTCCTAGCAACTGGGTATTCAAGAAAGAGAGATGATTTGCCGAAGGTTAAAAAAAGTACCTCTATATTGTTTTGTACCTTCACACGTTTCCCATTAAAATCTAATCAATTGTACAGTCCAAAAGAATCTGTTTTCAGCCTTCATTCCATGTTCAAATTAGTGCAGCCAGCACCTCGCAGAAGCTCACAAGTCAATGTAGATAAATGCAGATTCTTTGTCAGGCAAGTACCAAATCACTTTCTGCAGCATAAATCCCCATTTTGTTCTGAATAAAATAGATCGAAAAGGCACTTGTGGTGTCAATACAACAGCATAAAAACTACGAGTTATCTAATTCAAAATATCTATCATTTTGTGTAATGTTTTAAAATACAGCCAAAAAAGATCACAATTTGAGATAGGATTCTTGAGCTACTGGTTTTTAGTTGTGATTTTTAGTTGTGTTCCTTTCCATTTTAATTTTAGCACCACTTTCTACACGGGCTGTAACTGAGTCCCAACTACTTGCTGGAGATATCTCAAGTGAGACCCAAACCCAAGCCTCCTGGCTTTATTCTTTTCTTTCAATGAGCAAGTGCTTACACATATTCCCAGTTGGATGATAACTTAAGTATTTATAAGCCACATTCTTGCTTCCACTAGCTGGGGCAACCTTGAGTGGGATTTCAATTCTGCTTCTTCTGATATTGTAAAGTTATCATGAGGCCATAGGTTCATTCCTTTCATTATAACACCCTGCCACTTGCAGAGGAAACTAAAATTATATGCTAGTTATTAATAAATATAAAAGAGGATTCAGGAAAAACTTCTTTACCAAGGAAATGGTTCATATATTGAATACGTTGTTGAAGATAGTTCCTGAAGTGAAGAGTTTAGACATATTTTAGGTGAATTCCATCTACTCGTGGGATAGAAATCAATAGAAGAATGTGCCAATAGAGACGGACAAACAGCCAGAAGGGAGGCACATTAGCAAAGTAAGAATGTAGATTAGCTGGATTGGATTGCTTGATTTGATGCTCTCAAGCAGGGGTTCCCAACCTGGGGTCCAATCACCCCTTGGTTAATAGTAGGGGTCTATGGCATAAAAAAGGTGGGTACTCCTACTCTATAGTAACAATGACAAACAGGTTGGTAGGAAAGCTGAAAAAAAAACAGGTAACTAAGTCCAAATTATAGTGGACTACAGAAAATGGATAAAAATCAAGTTCCTCATCCAGATATAATTTATAAAAATTATCTTCATACAACAATGACAGCACTGCAGTCTTATTTCAAATCTTCTGGCAGGTTTCCTCCTGTCATGTTAGCTTTGACATTTTGGCAGTTAAACCGTGTGAGGTTAGAAAGTCTGTAAAGGAAGGTTTGATTATGAGGATGTGCTTAATATAAGGGATCATTAGGAGCTATGAGAAATAAGTGAATCAACAAGCTTCACATCAGTAACTTTTGTTTTGATTTGAGAGATTCTCCTCCAGGAACATTTTTCACATCATTAGAATGTATGTGACTGCAGCAGCAGTTGACATTTTTGAGAACAGTTCAATACTGTGAGATGTTTTTAAATGAGTGCAAGAATTTAAGCTTTTAACTATTCTCTCTTTTGTTGTTGAGCTAATAGTTGACAGTATGATTATCAAAGAAGGATTTTTGTTGCCAGACTTGTGCAAGGGGCAAAATTACAAAATCATCCAGTATAGAAGAAAGCCATTTCAATCATTATGCCCATGCTGGTTCTTTGGATGGTCTGTCCAGCTGGTTCCACTGGCTCACTTTCTTCCCTAAATCTTTTTCAACTGTATATCCAAGGTGCAGATCCAAGGATGTGAGAAATAAAGTCAATTCAATTCACTTTTAAAGGATGCTAAACAATAATAGATAAATTACAGAAAAATTGCATCCTGACTGTATTTTTCATAATTTGTTCTCATTATTTTTTAATCTATATCTTTGGCCTAAATTTATGTTCCCTAGAAAGAGCATAAAAAAATAGAACACATCAACTTGGGAATCCAAGTGAACCAGTGCTGCTATGAAATAAGTGCTCAAGGGAAAGGGCTGTGAGGAGCCAGAATGGGGGTAATGTGAAATTTCCTTGCAGGTCTCAGGGTGTGTTTATGCTCTGCTTCATTTTAAATGTCAGCCTAACCTTTTTTTTTTCTCTGCTAAGCTAAAGAAAAGGCTTAAAGAAAAGTCAGCATCTTGGTGCAACAGTACAGAGACATTGAATTGCAACTTCAGAGGTAGATTTGCAAGTTCTGGACACCATATCAGAGAACTTGAAATAACGCTTTAGCATCGTTACAAACCAATTAAATATATTCATCAAACCATAACTGTGCCTTTGTGCAATGAAAAGGACTTTGGAGCATTAAGTCGAATATGGGGTCAATTGTAAATTCAGAAACTTATTTCAAATAAAAATGTGGATCAATGTCTAAAGTGAATTGCTATTGATCAAGTAGCAAAGGTTTGCAGTGCACTTTCAAGGTTTTTGTTTTGAAAGTCTAGTTCTTTAACATTCAGCCTGGACAGCCAAGGTCATCATTGTGGTGTCCACTTTTCCAGTATTAGTAACAATTCTTTACTCCAAAGCTAGTCATTCATCTAACCAACCAACTGAAAGGGTGAATGGCCAAACCCACTTCCCTGCCCTTCCTCCATTGTCCATCGTCTTTTAAAAATAGATTTTCTTTCATAATGTAATCTGAAAATTTGTCAGTAAATATGGCAGTTAAACAAAAGAAAAGATTCAATTTTTTATAGTAGTGTGCAATATTTTTAAGTTGCGTTGGTCTCCAAAATACCTTGTACATGATTGTTAAAACAACAAGTCGTGAAGAAAGATCGAAAGAGTTGAATCTTTAAGAAACAGCATATTTGGATGCATTTTTGTGTGCCACACAATAATTCTGTGTACTCAGTTAATGATCTGATTCTAGGAAGTATTTTCCAGTTGTTTCATTTGGTGATCTTTTTTTTCTTTTTAAAGTGAAGACTGGAAGAAAACAATCCTTTATTGTTATATTTGACAATTTTCTGCCTTAAAAGAAGATGCTTTGATTCACATATCACTCATCTGACTTGGTGAGTGACTTTTATGAGCGCCCTCTATTGGCTCATGTGAAATCCATTTTTATGACTATCTCAATTTTCAATATTGTGTATTGACCTAAGGGTGAATTTTAGAATGATATTGTATTAGGCATTATTTTCAAAAGTTGCATATGTCAGATTAAAACTTTAAAACATTCTATTTATTCCTTCATTTTCATCCACTCATATTTTCTGTAATATTTACAATTTCCTAGATTTTAATAGAGAGCCTATCTATTGAAATGTAGCAAATGTAATCTCACAATTGAGGCAAAATGAGGACAAAACAAGACTATATATTTTAACTATAGGCCATTTAATCTGACAGCAATAATAGGGGAAAATACTTGTCTATTATTAGATGGAATAAAATTGTAATACATGCATTTTTTATATTATTCATTTACAGCAGTGATTCCCAAACTTTTTGAGCTACTGCCTCCTTAGCACCAGACAGCATCCCCAGAACCCCTCTCTTCCTTTCCAGCTATTACAAAGAAACTATAATGAATTTTGATTTATGATGCACAGTGAAAGAAAATAGAAACTGCAAATTCAAAACAGTGACAAATAATTACAAATATTATTCAAATCTATTTAAAGCTGCAAATAAAATTATTTCTTTATTTAATTACAGTAAAAATTTTCAATTTTAGAGCAGGGCCTGGTGCAGTGATAATCAGCTTCTCAACATCAGCTGGAATGTCACTCAGATGGAGTCTCAGATCCCAGTGTTCTGTAATTTCCAGTCCCTTTTGTTGCTTTGAAAAAAGTTGGGTGACTGCTCTGAAACAGTGCTCCACTAAATATGATTTCGGAAAGGCAAAAATCCACAGTGCAGGATAGCGTTCAGAGATTCCTTTCTGCAACCCAATATCTTGATATGCTTTTTGAGCCTAGGCTTCAACACAAAGTCATTTTGTAGTGAGATCATTTCTTCCTCCATCCGCCCTGTTAATTCCTCATTACAAGTATTCAGGAATGGGCGTATTACCCAATATGAATTTGGATCAAGAGACGATCCTGAAATCTCTCTGATATGTCTTTATGGAGCTCACCCAGGTGGGCACAGTATACTTAAAGATCATCATCTGATATTCTTTCTTTCTCTTCCAGTTCAGGGGTCTCGGAAATTGGAAAAGGTCGCGGAGCCAATGTTGCGCTTTATATAGGGTTTACTTGGACAAAAATGTGGAGACGATTGATTTGACAGATAAAATTCACATCTTTTCCTTGCAATTGAAGATTGATTTCATTAAATTTTGCAAATAATTCTGACAAATAAGTAATGCCATGCCAAATATTTTTGAGTTGATTACTAAATGAAGCATTCAAGTGATTAAGAAATTTTATCACAGTTTCAGTAAGTGTCTCAGGCAATATCCTTTTGAGAGCCTTCTGACTTGTGTGTGCAACGGCAAGCATCCAAACCTTCATCGTTCTCAAGACAAAGCTCTCAAAATAGTGGAAAATTGAGAGCATGGAACTTTATTTTATTTACCTCTGTGATAACAGTATTTAATGATTTGTGCAACTGATCACTTATGTGTTTTGCAACAAGACATTGTCTGTGAATTACCCGGTGAATGGTAAATGTGTTAGGTACAGGTTTTTTCAAGAAAGTAATAATCCCATGATGGCTTCTTGTCATTGATGGTGCCCCAGCTTTTGCACAATCAAGAATGTTATTGAGTGGAGCGTCCTTCTCTTTGGAGAACTGCTCAAAAACCAGAAATATTGACTCCCACATCATATCTATTTCTAGTCCCCTTCTGACCTCAACCACTGCAATTAATAACGGAGAAAGTTATGACATGATGATGTGCAAGGTAATGTTAGAGAAAGTTATGATGTCCTAGTCAGGACAGAAATAGAATGGAACCTTAGGACTCACACCACCAGGTTCAGGGATAGTTATTACCCCTGAATCATCAGTCTCTTGAAACAAAGGGGAGCACTTCATTCAACTTCAGTTGCCCCATCATTGAAAAGTTCCCACAAACTATGGATTCACTTTCAAGGACACTTCCTGTCATGTTCTCTCCATATTTGCTTATTTTATTTATTATTATTATTTCTTCCCATTTGTATTTGCACTGATGGCTGTCAGTTGCACAGAGGTTGAGTGCCCAGATGGTGAGGTCTTTCATTGATTCTATTTTGTTTATTTTTCTGTTATAGATTTATGGAGTATGCCCACAAGAAAATGAATCTTGGGGTTGTATATGGTGAGATATATGTACTTAGATAATAAATTTACTTTGCACTTTGGTACAGATAAATGAGTGGCAGAGGAAGCGGTACAGAGGGCAGGATTTCAGATTTCTGGATCATTCGGATCTCTTCTGGAGGAGGTATGACCTGTACAAAAAGGATAGGTTACATCTGAACTCGAGCTGGGTAGGTTTGCTCGAGCTGTTGTGAAGGGTTTAATCTAGGTTGGCAGGGTTATGAAAGTGGGAATGATACGGCTGATGATGGAGCAGAGGGTATACAAGTTGACACATTGTGTTGTGGGACCGTGAGGAAGAACAGCAGACGATAGGGCAAAAATGTAGTCAGGTGGATGGGGTGAAGTGCAAAATTGTAAAGTGTGATGAATTCATGACTAAAGGAGCTATATTTGAATGCATTCAGTATATGGAATAAGGTAGATCATCTTGTAGTACAGTTAGAGATTGGCAGGTATGACGTTGTGAACATCACTGAGTGGTAGCTGAAAGAAGATCATAGTTGGTAGCATAACATCTAAGGATGAATCTTGTATTGAAATGACAGGTAGGTAAGCAGATGGGGTGGGGTGCTCTATTGGTTAAAAAAAAAGAAATCAAATCCTTTGGAGGAGGTAATAGAGAGTTCATTTGCTTGTCAAGATGGCACCTGCATAAATGCTCCTTTGGTCGACATCTTCTGGATAGATCATGAAACCTTGTATTTCACTTGTTTTAGAAATGTTACATTTGTTTTTCATCTTGGATGTGATGCTGGAACTGTTGGAGCCGGTGATTTGCAGTTTGGAGGTCATTTGGGTGTTTCAGTGCTCTGCAGCCTCCCAGAGGATTCTGGGAAGCAGAGGCAGTGAGAACGAGAAGGCTGTGGGACAGTTGTAGGGCACGAGCCTATCTTCAACTCTATTACACCAATTAAAGCTTCCATTGTTCACCGATTGAAGCAATAAAGGAGATTGAAATATCAAGGCGAATGCTGAAGGTGAATGCTGCCTGCCTTTTGATCGCTGGGAGATTGCTCTGTTATAGAGAAGGGGGACTGCCTTTAGCTCTCTGGTGAGATCACTCTGCTACAGAGAGGGGAGACTGCCTTTTGATCACTAGTGGGATCAATCTGCGACGAAGAGGGAAAGGCCTGCCACTGGGTCCAGAGAGCGTTACCCAGATTTTCTGTGTTTTGGATATGTACTTGGACTATAGACTATTTTACAATCTTATTCTCTTTTAATATTCTGGGTATTTTCCCTGATCTTTCTTGGTTTTTTTTGGGCGTGGAGGAGGGGGATTTGGGGTCGATGTACCTGTTCCATTATTGTTGTTTTTTTGTGTGGGTCGAAGGGATTTGGGGGTTGATGATCATGCTGCCATTGCTTTCTTTTCTTTCTTGGTTTCATGGCTATTTGGAGAAGAAGAATTTCAGAGTTCTGTACTTTGATAATAAATAAATTTTTGAACCTTAGAACCCTTGTGGAATCATTATGGGTAGAGTTAAGAAACTTCAAGGGTAAGAAGACTCTGATGGGAGTTATATGTAGGCCTCCAAATAGTAGCCAGCATGTGGGATATAAATTTCAATGGGAAATAGCAAAGACATGTAATATGGAAATATTACAATAGGCATAGGAGATTTGGACATGTAAGTAAATTGGAAAAATTAGGTTGGTGCTGGATCCCAAGGAGGGAATTGTAGAATCATTATGAGATGAGTTTTTGGAGCAGCTTGGAGTTGAGCCCACTAGAGGAAAGGTTATTCTGAAGTGGGTGTTATGTAATGAACCAGATTTGTTGAGAAAGTTAAAGGTAAAGGAACCCTTGAGAAGCAGTGATCATAATATGATAGAATTCAACCAGCAGTTCGAGAGGGGAAAATAAAGTCAGATGTGACTGTATTACAGTGGAGTAAAGGGAATTACAGAGACATAAGAGAGGAGAAAGCTAAAGTTAATTGGAAGGGGACACTAGCAGGTTGTCATGGTCCAGATCGGGGTCCCTTTAAATTTACCTTATTTATGTGACGATCCGGACCATTGATTCCCTGTTTTCCCATGTCCCTCGGCTTTGGTGATTAGAGGCAATTAACACTCGGCTGAACCGGTAGTTTATAATCTCCGGCTTTCAGCCGTTCGGCATGGGAGTGTTTGCAAAGTCATCAAAGGTACGGTGTGCCGATGTCATCTGGCCAGAGCAAGCCTAGTCTCCGCTGAAGCAAGTGCCAGTTATTCGCCCTTCCTCACCGGAGCAACCCTGTCAAGTTACCTCACCGAAGCAAGCCTGCAAAGTTTCCTCATCAAGTTGGGTCCATCAGTTAACCTGCCGGAGAGAATCAGGAGCCGCTGTCTACTGTTCCTGGGCCGAGTCTAGAGCTCGCCACTACCCGGAGGTTCCAAGTACCACGTCCTGGCTCCAGTGGCATCCAAGTACCACGTCCAAGACCTGGCTCCAGCAGCATCCAAGTACCACGTCCATGTCCTGGCTCCAGCGGCATCCAAGTACCACGTCCACGTCCAAGTGTCCAAGTCCTGTCCCTGGCGGCACCGAAGTACTAAGTCAAGTCCTGGTCCTGGCGGCATCCGAGTACCTAGTCAAGTCCTTTCCCTGGTGGCCTGTGATTCCTGTCCTTCCCCCCCCCCCCCCGTCTGAATCCCTTCTCTGCCCCTCTTGCCCCTGGACCTCGTCTGCAGCCCTCGCATGCACTTCGGTCTAGTTCTGTTGCTGGAGCTAGGTGGATACTGTCTAGTGTGCTTTCGTGTTGGTCTTGTCTTGTCCTCGCCTCTGTGGGGTTAGTCAGGCTGTCTTGCCGTTGCCCCGCGAAGGGTCATGAGTCCCGGCCCTATGTCCTGTACCCAAGGAGGTCCCGGCTCTCTGTTCTGTGTGTGAGTCCCGGCCCTATGTCCTGTACCCTAGTAGGGGTCCCGACTCTGTGTTCTGTGTATGTGTCCATGGTTCCATGTACCTGTTCTCCAGAGACCGAGGCTCTGTTTTCCATGTTCCTCCTCTCCCTAACCCATGTCATGTCCATACCTGGTTCTGGGGTCCAAGCCTGAGGCAAGACCCAGGTACTGGGTCCTTGCCCAGTCTCGGTCTCGGAGTCCATACCCTAGCCTCTTCATGTCTCCTCTAGTTCTGCAAGCTGATTCCGAGTCCAAGCCCAGACCCTTGTCCCAGCCTAGTCGTAGTCCTGAGTCCTTATCCAGTTCGCTATTCCTGCTCCTGCCTTGTTCTCCTGGTATCGAACAATAAACACAATCTAAGTAACCTCAAGATGTGTCTTGTATTTGGGTCCACTCTTGCTCCCAATGCCCTCACCAGTGTGACACAGGTATGATGGCAGAAAAATAATGTCTGGAGTTTCTGGGATCATTTCGGAAGGTGCAGGATAAATACATTCCAAAGATGAAGAAGTATTTTAAAGGGAGGATGAGACAACTGTATGTGACAAGGGAAGTCAGAGACAGCATAAAGGCAAAATAATGGGAAGTCAGAGGATTTGGAATCTTTTAAAAAACAACAGAAGGCAACTAATAAAAAATGAGAGAAAAGATGAGTAAGGAGAGAAAAGGTGAAATATGAAGGTAAGCTGGGCAAAAACATCAAAGGAGATACAAACAGTTTTTTTTCAGATCTATAAAGAGTAAAAAAATAGTCAGGGTAGATATTGGACTGCTAGAAAATGATACTGGAAAGGTAGTAATGGGATCAAAGAAATGTTGGTGGAATTTGAAAAGTAATTTGCATCGGTCTTCACTGTGGAAGAAATGAACAGTATGCCAGAAATTGGAGAATGTCAGGTGACAGAGTTGAGTGTAGTTCTTATTACTAAAGAAAAGGTGGTTGGGAAGCTGGAAGGTCTGAAGGTGGAAAAGTCACCTGGACCAGCTCAACTGTACCCCAGGATTCTGAGAGAGATAGCTGATGAGATTGTGGAGGCGTTAGTAATGATCTTTCAAGAATCACTAGACTCTGGAATGGTTCCTGAGTACTGGAAAATTGGAAGTGCCACTTTACACTTTAATAAGCGAGGGAGGGAGAAGAAAGAGAATTATAGACCAGTTAGCCTGACTTCAGTGCTTGGCAAGATGTTGGAGTCCATTATTAAGGATGAGGTTTCTGGGTACTTGGAGGCGCATGATAAAGTAGGTCTAAGTCAGCATGGTTTCCTCAAGGGGAAATCTTGCCTGACATCTATCAGAATTCTTTGAGGAAATAACAGGCAGGATAGACAAAAGAGAGTCTGTAGATGTTGTTTACTTGGATTTTCAGAAGGCATTTGGCAAGGTGCTTCACATGAGGCTGCTTAATGAGAAAAGAGCTCATAATATTACAGGAAAGATTTTAGCATCGATAGAAGATTGGCTGATTGGCAGGAAGCAAAGAGTTGGAAAAAGGGGGTCTACCCTGGTTGTCAGCCAGCAACAGGTCGTATTCCGCAGTGAATGGTATTGCGACCGCTTCTTTTCACATTAAATGTCAATGATTTGGATAACAAAATTACTAGCTTTGTGGCCAAGTTTGGAGGAGCAGGTAGTGTTGAGGAAGCATGGAGTCTGAAGAAGGTCTTGAACTATTTGGGAGAATGGGCAAAGAAGTTTCAGATGGAATATAGTGTAGGGAAGTGTATGGTCATTCACTTTGGTATAAGAAATAAAGGTATAGACTATTTTCTAAATGAGGAGAAAATTCAAGAACTAGAGATGCAAAGAGTCCTTGTGCAGGATTCCAAGTTGAGTCAGTGGTAAGGAAAGCAAATGCAATTCATTCAAAATGCAATTCGAGCATTCAGTTCGAGAAGTGTTGAATATAAGAGCAAGGTTGTGATGTTGAGGCCTTATAAGGCATTGGTCAGACGACACTTGGAGTACTGTAAGCAGTTTTGGGCTCCTTATCTAAGAAATAATGTGCTGATATTGGAGGTGGTCCAGGAGAGGTTCACAAGAATGATTCCGAGAATGAAGTGTTAATGTATGAGGAGCATTTGATGGCTCTGGGCCTGTACACACTGCAGTTTAGAAGAATGAGATGGGGATTTCATTGAAACCCATCAAATTCTGAAAGGCCTAAAAAAGAGTCGATATGAAGAGTTTGTTTTCTATATTTGGTGAGTCTAGGCTCAGCATAGAAGTACATCTATTTAGAACAGAGGTGAAAAGGAATTTCTTTAGCCAGAGGGTGGTGAATCTATGGAAATCATTGTCATGAAAGGCTGTGGAAGCCAAGTCATTGAGTATATTTAAAGCGGAGGTTGATAGGTTTTCGATCTTCAGGCATCAAAAGTTACAGAATAAAGCAGGAAAATGGGTAGAGAGGAATAATAAATCAGCCATGATGGAATGGCAGAGCAGACTCAATGGATCGAGTGGCCTAATTCTGCTCCTGTGTCTTATGGTTTAATGGTCATCATAGCTCAGGCAAAACCTGACTCTGTCTGAAGGTATATAAGCCAACAGACTGGTCCTGGACTTATTTTCCATCTGGCATAGTTTGCATTTTGTTGTTTGATTGTTTGTGGTTTTTGTATTGCTATATTTACGCTCTATTCTTGGTTGGTGCGGCTGTAATGAAACCCAATTTCCCTCGGGATCAATAAAGTATATCTATCTATCTATCTATCTAAAGTGGAACAGCATTATGTTGGTTGGGTCATGGGCTAGACAAATGCAGTGAACACCCTTCGAAAGGACAGACTCTGAACTTTACCCCATTGAACACTATACCCTAATTCACAGGAATTGTTTTACTGTGTGATTAGAGTTTAGGTATCGTAATAGCTAACACTGTACTACTGTGGTGAATGGCAATAATGCGTGGGCTGGGCTTGGCTAGAGGTAGCATGATTTTTCCAGTCCAGATTTCCAATGATATGCCAAATACAGAAGAGTCACATTGCTTTGAACACTTATAATGTGAATGTGGGTTAGAAAGGGATGAGGTGATTATGTGGTCATTGTAATCAATTATGAGGCAGTGAGGATCAAATGCTTATAATACGTAATTCATTTCTTAAATTGAGTCTGTAATCCCCCAGCTGCCCCCATGTCTACTGAGCACAATCCACTGCCCTCCTTATCTTTATCACCCTTGTAGAAAATCCACTGCCATGGGGGTGGGGGGAGGATATCATCCACTTTGGGGACTACTAATTAACAGGACTTGGATATCATTGCAGTCATTTAACTTTGAAAACTTGCTGAGTCATACCAGAGGGCAGTCAAGAGTCAATATTTCTGTCTTTCACTCATGCTCTTTCCTTCCATGAAGGTCATTATCAAAACAGGAGGAATTTTCATTGCCATAGCCAACATTGCTGATGCTGCATTTTGAATTCCAGATTGAAGAGGTTAAATGTATTTGAACATGCATCATGCATCCTTTGCTTAGGCCTCTCAAGTAGTACTCTGATAACCAAACCACCATGTTAAGTACCCAATGTGAACAGGCTGCAATTTCTAAGTGCAAAGTCATGTCAGACAAATCTGTTTGAGTTTTCTCAATGGTGATCCCAACTGATGGAGCACAAATCAGTTCTAACATTTTTAAACAGGAGAAAACCACATAATTCACCCTTAAGTCAATGATAGTCAAATCTTGTGATTTTTATTTTGGTTGACAAGTTTGCTGTTAGGGCCCATCAAGCTTGTAAAAAATGGGCAAAATCAATTTCTAGCCAAATTTCTTAAATTAAGCCCCGCAGGATAAAGGTCAAGTTTCTAACACAACAAATATAAGATACTGGGACCTGGTTTCCCTTAAGCACAAATCATGCAAAGTTGACATTCAGTTGTACCAAATAATTAGGAAAGCATATGGTAGGTTAGCAGTAGTTCATAGCTTACTGTAATTAGATAGGGCCTACAACCGCCAGGAACCACCTGGTTCCTGTACATAGGAAAGATATACTTGTATTAGAGGGAGTGCAACAAAGGTTCATTGGAATGATTTCTAGGATGCATTATGAGGGGAGATTGGGTTCAATAGGTCTGTATTCCCTAGAGTTTAGCCAAATGAAAGTTGCTCCAATTGAAACATATACTGAAGACTTGATAGGGTAGGTGCTGAGAAGAATTTTCCCAGGGGTCAGAGATTGGTGCTCAGTATTTCTATGTTAGAAAAAGGGGTTAATGATTCAACTGGGACCTAGGGAATCTCTTTCTCTCAGAAGGATATGAATTTTTGAAATTCTTAAATTCTGTGGGTGCCTAGTGGTTGTACAAGGTAAAGATTGGTGGAAATTAAATATGAAAGGTATTAAAAGAATTATACTTGAAGGTAGCATTGAGGCAAAAGATCATCCTTGAACTTAATGAATGGCAGAACCAATTTGGAGGGCCCTAATGACAGTCCATTAGTTTATTTTCTTTAGTGTTATATTCTTTTGTTTCTATAAAATGAAGAGAATCATGTTTAAATATGATTTCACACTCTCCAGTTGGTTCCTCCAAGAAATTAGTTCTCATATATCAAAGTGCGGAGTTCTGTGATCATTAAGTATCTAATATAGTTATGGGCTTTCTCTTGTCCACTTTATAGGTAATTCAGCATTTGTGACTAAATGTGCTAATTCAGCAACATCTGCCCAGAGTAACACTCACAAAATGCTGGAGGAAATCATCAGGTCAGGCAGCATCCATAGAAATGATCAAACGGTTGCTGCTTTGTTTCAAGACTTTTTTTCTGGACTGGAAAAGAAAGGTGAAGACACCCGAATAAAAAGATGGGGGCCGGGGAAGGAGGTTAGCTAGTAATGTGATGCATCTGTCCACCAGCTTCCATGAACTGGATTCAACATTGGTAGTGTTTATCAAATGAGGCTCAGTTAATGTGAACCAAAATATTCACAGATTTGGAAGACAACTATTGGACTCTGATCCCAGATTAGATCAGTGATCGTTATGACCTGTGCCTCTGCATTGTTTTGCTCAGTCCCCTTTCTTTGTCCCCTTACAGGATTGGCTGTAGCAATATTGGATTTCCTATTTTAAAAGCATTACCTCCATCAGTTCTACTGCACTGTAGTACAGCTCTGTTAATTATAATTATCAGAGAGTCTAATTTTGATGACTTCATGTGCACAGGCACTTTCTCAA
This sequence comes from Mobula hypostoma, assembly GCF_963921235.1. Taxonomy (NCBI): domain Eukaryota; kingdom Metazoa; phylum Chordata; class Chondrichthyes; order Myliobatiformes; family Myliobatidae; genus Mobula; species Mobula hypostoma. Next base: position 69,658,899 of record NC_086109.1, read on the forward strand.
CTCAGTTAGAGAGGATGGGGCCATTTTCTACATCAAACAAATAAAGCAGAGAAAATGGTTCTGAGATCACAATATGCTACTATTTGCACAAATCTTGCACTCCGGAGCATTCACTACAGAGAAGGATATGAAGAAAGCCAGCATCTAGCAGCAGGAAGGAAAGCTTGCATCGTGTCCCTCCTTCCACTTCCTTGGGATTCTGTGCAACACTTCACAGCCTACCAAACACTTCTGAAGTGTAGCCACTGATGTAATGGAAGAAATGCTGCAGCAAAATTTTGCACAGTAAGATCTCAGAAGGTAATGATCAGATTATATGCTTCCAAGTGATGTTGGCTGAGGAAATATAATTTTCAAGCACACCAGGGAGAAATACCCTGCTGTTATTTGAAGTAATGTCACATCAATGAGAGAGGGCAGAGAGGACTCAGCTTAACATCTCAACTGAAAGATGACATATCTGACAGCACAACTCCCTCAGCACTGTACTGGGGTATTGTCTGGTTACTAATCCAGTTTTTGATGTGTGTTCCCTGCTTCTGCAGACAGCAACAACAGTCAAAGATAAACCCATTCTAAATGTGTTACTTTAACGGCAGCCGGCTATCTATAAAGCATTTAGTGATCAATCTGACTTACAGGGAGTCATTTAGTTACACTCCTCTGTAGGGCAGAGAAGAACAAATAAAGATATTTACAAGTTCTAATGTGTTGGAAAGATAGCCAATGTCTGGGAACTCTCTGATAGAGAAATGTTTTAAAATGTCCCCATAGTTAGGCAAACACTTCTGGGAAACCAATTGAACTTTATGTATGGCACTTGCACCTTGCTTGTCGGGAGGTTTAAGTTTTTCAAGAAGTTTTGTCTTGAGAACACTTTGACTGTAAATGAAAGAGATGGTTGAAGCACCTTGCAGCCAGAATTAGTGGGTGTAGGGATATTATTCCCTTTTCATATTGTACAACAGCCCAAACTGCTTTCTTTTCATCTTCGCTAACATGAAACCTTGACTGCTGAGTTCAACAGTGATGATACCTGTTTGTTCCCTTTCAGCCCTTCAAAGTGACAACTAAAAGCTGAACAGTAGCCCCTTGAGTACTGCTCCTCGCACAAAACTTCTGCAGCTTTTTGAAGTCTCCTCACCTCTTTTGATGCCAAACCTTTATTATTACAGATGTTTTTTGAATCATCTCAGTTCCATTACGAAGCCTGGAAACAGAAAGAGCAAAGCCTTTTATGTTAGGCTCAACCTGTTTAGAAGAATTGCTCGCCAAATGATATGTGGACAGAGAAAAGCATTCCTTTCATCCACTCTTTGCTCCTTCTTTAATGTACGTGAGCATCAGGGATTGTTTATCTTGTGCAGCATAACCAGCTTTGTAGCTATTGTAGCAACATTAAATTGATGAAGAAAGTCAACCAAAATTTTACTCCTTTCCTTTTTGAATACGAAACTACATCTGATCAACAGACTTAATGGATTTGCAATAGCTAACACACATTAAATTTTATCCACAACAAGAAAAATACACCAACTTGTTTACCTCTGCAAATTAATTTTTGAATTGCAGGTAAGAAATAGTTCAAAGTTCAAAGTATATTTATTATCAAAGTATGTATACATTACACACCCTTAAGATTTGTCTCCTTACAGGCAGCCACAAAACAAAGAAACCCAAAAGAACCCATTTATAAAAAAAATGAAGTCTGTCAAACACCCAAGGCGCAGAGGAAAAAAAAACACAAATCATACAAGTGATAAAAGCAAGCAGTGTTCAGAACTGATGTCCAGGAAAGAGAGTCCCTCTGCAGACATGAAGCCACAGCTTCAGTTCAGCACAGAGCTGAGTAAATAGTAGGTAAAGGCACAATCTCTTCTTTCAGTAATTGTAGTGTATTTCTGTTAGTGTTTAATACTTGAGTAAACGTTGCTGTATTTTATTAATACAGTCGATTCCAGTTTGTTGAAACACATCATAACCAACAAATTTTGGCTCAATTAAGCTGCTGCCCAAATTAACTGAACTGTCACGGAAATAGTTGAAAAGGTATAAAAAAGATAAACTGCTACTTAACTGAGTAACAAATTACGTATTTACTGTAAATAATACAGAGCAAATTAGAACACTACCAATACCAGCATAGTACTATAAAATTATGTATTGGTTCCTAATATTTATTGAAGGAGGAATTCAACCAGTGTAAAATGCTGTGTTCTTTTGATTGACTAAATGAAATCAGCACAGACACCTAGTGTAGATAATGGACCACCTTCCTATAATGCTATCAATAATTACATCCTCTAACCCCTCATTTTCATCGTAATATTCAACATTATTGTTGATACATTCAAATTCTTTGTGGGTCCTAACTTGCTGAGTAGTGAAGCCATTTCATTTTTAATCCCATCTGTTTTTGGCACCTCCAGGCCTGAATGTTTGAAACTGCATGAGCAAAACAGTTCAGAATTGTCTTTTTGCTTATTCTCAGCAATTATCAGAGACAAAAATCACTGTTTTTTTGAACACATGCAAACACATCTGACACTATTTAAAACTGTTTGTTCTAAGCATGGTGTAGTGTCTAATGAGCTCACATATGCACACATCTAACACTAGTTAGAAACTGATCAGCAATAGTCTCCATAAGACCATAAGACATAGGCCATCTGGCCCATCAAGTCTGCTTCACCATTCAATCATGACTGATCTTTTTTTTCTATCTCCTCCTCAACCCCAGTTCCTGACCTTCTCCCCATAACCTTTGAAGCCATGTCCAATCAAGAACCTATCAATCTCAACCTTAAATACATCCAACGACCTGGCCTCCACAACTGCATGTGGCAACAAATTCCACAAATTCATCACCCTTTGGTTAAAGAAATTTCTCTGCATCTCTCTTTTGAAAGGGATCCTTCTTTCCTGAGTCTGTGCCCTCTTGTTTTAGACTCTCCCACCATGGGAAATATCCTTTCCACATCTACTCTGTCTAGGCCTTTCAACGTTCGAAAGATTTCAATGAGATTCCCCCCTCATCCTTCTGAATCTCCTGCCCTAATTAAGTGGCATAGAGTCCCAAATAAACAAAGGGTGTCCCAAATAAACAAAGGGAATCCCAACTATTTGCATGATTAGTTTCCGTTCTTTAAGAGTTGTCCCAAAAGCAGTTGCCCTGATTAACTGATGGCCCAATTAACCGGAATCCAATGTAGATTTAACAATTAGGCACCTCATGTAAATAATAGTCATAGGCATGGAGAATGAAGGACACACAGGATCATATCAGCCTAAAATTGAGGGCATTGCTTTTCTGCTGCATTGGAGGCTAAGCCATTGGCTGTCAGATTTTGATGAATGGTTGAATTGGAAAACAGCATTGAGCATTGCATGTGACTAGTTGTGTGACCATATAACCATATAACAATTACAGCATGGAAACAGGCCATCTCGGCCCTTCTAGACCAGGCCGAGCTCTTATTCTCACCTAGTCCCACCGACCTGCGCTCAGCCCATAACCCTCCATTCCTTTCCTGTCTATATATCTATCCAATTTAACTTTAAACGACAATATCAAACCTGCCTCAACCACTTCTGCTGGAAGCTCGTTCACTATCACTACAGCGACCACTCTCTGAGTAAAGAAGTTCCCCCTCATGTTACCCCTAAACTTTTGCCCTTTAACTCTCAACTCATGTCCTCTTGTTTGAATCTCCCCCACTCTCAATGGAAAAAGCCTATCCACGTCAACTCTATCTATCCCTCTCATAATTTTAAGTACCTCTATCAAGTCCCCCCTCAACCTTCTACGCTCTAAAGAATAAAGACCCAACTTGTTCAGCCTTTCTCTGTAACTTAGGAGATGAAACCCAGGCAACATTCTAGTAAATCTCCTCTGTACTCTTTCAATTTTATTGACATCTTTCCTATAATTCGGGTGACCAGAACTGTAACAATACTCCAAATTTGGCCTTACCAATGCCTTATACAATTTCAACATTACATCCCAACTCCTATACTCAATGCTCTGATTTATAAAGGCCAGCATACCAAAAGCTTTCTTCACCACCCTATCCACATGAGATTCCACCTTCAGGGAACTATGCACGGTTATTCCAAGGTCCTGGTGCTAATTCAATGAATGTATTCATAGGTACTGTATTTGATCATTACAAATCTAAATATAATGCATCCATGACTTGCAAGTACTGGAATACATCCCAATTGCTATGTCCTTGACAATTTCATATTGCATTTTGGTTTGTTACTATGTTAAAGACCAATTTTGCCCAAAATTACTTCAGTCAAGAACATTCTTTCAGATGTTTTTCTTGCTGACACCTTTCTCAACTTCAGAACATCCCAACCTTACAACCTTAAATCATTTTCAATGTGTGCCAGGTGTTATAATGTAAGGATCAAGACCCCTAATTTTAGATCAGCAACATCACACAAAATGAAATCATGGTCAGATTATCTGTTTTTAATGATCTGTCTGAGAGGTAAATTATGGATGGACTGAATATAACTCCAATACAATTCAACAGTATATTGCTAAATAACTGACAGACATAGATAATCTGAAGGATGATCATTCCCCAGGTGCTTCTCTTGGCGTAATTACATTCTTCTCCAGTATTTCACTGGCATCAACACTGGTGAAAATGGTCCAAGCACACTTTTGATCCTGGTTACATTTACATAATCATCCTTCATTGTATGAGCTAAACATACAATGCAGCATGTTAAGAACTGTTATCCACATTTGGGTCCATTGGAAGATAATAAGGTGAATTTTGGAAGAGGAATTTAATGTACGAATGCCAACCATTTGCACACAACTAAAGTCAAATTTCACCTCCTAGCACCCAGAGAAGTATTCTTCCTGCATTGGTTTAATAATTCTGTATAATTAAATACAGGGATAAAAGAATTCATTGGCACTGAAAATACCTTGCATTAATTTTGTCAAATTATTACTGACCATGGTTGCTGCTTGTAATTAATTGCTTAGTAATTGAGAAAAGTTGCATAAGATTGCTGTGAGATCGCCAATTTTATGCTGTCAGATTTATTGGGGATACCGTTCATTCCATTGATTCATTCTGTTAATAAAATGGCAAAGTGTCAGAGGGCAGTGTATTCACTAAATAATTATATTGAGTGAATGCTTGAGAAATGTTGATCCATTATGAAACAGAATCAATAAACAAATCAACAGCACATATGCCAATACAAAATGGTTGCCTGCATTGTCATGATATCAAAATGGTATATAGTGGGGTATTACTGGTCGCGCAATAGTTAATATACTGGACTACTAATTCATAGACTTACAATAACTCAAATCCCACCATGACATCTATGCTATTCAAAATAAGTTAATTATCTGAAATCAAGACAAAAACCCAGTCATTAATGATGATGGTGTCCCAACTACCAGACTGTAGTTAAACCAAATAAAAAACATCTAGTTCTCTAGTATCCTCCATGGAGAGAAATCCACTTCACTTACCAAGTGACTTCAGGCCTTTTATCTGGCTTGGAAACCTTCCAGCTTACGGACTACCAAAGATGACTCAAAAATGCTAGCCTTGTCAATGCCACCCAGATCCTGAAAAATAAATATTAGTGGATAAGAGGTAAAAAAAAAATACAGGTCAGGCTTTATTTGATGGGTTTCCAGGAATAGGCTAGTTTACCAGATGTTAGCAAGTTCCAAAATCAGTGACCAGATCTGATCAAAGAAGAATATTATTAAACCAAACAAAATGTTGTGTCAACTGAGGTACAGTTCCAGCTGTGGATTTTAATACTCCATTCAGAAACTTGAATAATAATTTTTTGTCATGACTCCGACTCTGTAATTTTGTAGTGACAAAACTCTTTTTATTCATGAGATGTCAAGTCACTGTCTTATCTGTACTGTCATATGTCAATGCGTTCTCAATGGTGTTACATCAGATAATCAAAACAAATTATCTGGTCATCTTCACTTCGTAGTTCGGAGAACATTGCTATTAATAAATTTGCTACTTAGTTTTTTTAAAAAGTACATAATGCTCTTTGAGCTATCTCAAAGGTTTGAATGTTGTGATATAAATGCAATTATTTGCCTTTTCCTGAAGTGCAAAACATTTTCTTATATTGTAAATTATATTGATGCTGTTTGTAAAGGAACAAATGTTATAGATCAATGGTGCTGGGAGAAAATTTCCCTTTAGCATGACCATGAATAGAAGGGTCAACAAGAAGAACAGATTGACTAGATCTTCTGTTCCCACAAATGTGCTGCAGCAGAGAAATTTCAACACAACCCAAATGAATAAAGTATTGCAGCTGCAAAAGAAAATACTGTAAATATCAAGGGTCATCTTTTTATAATGAGATGGCAGAATCTGCCAACTGAAGAACATCCTCACAACTCACACAGCAGAGCTGTGTGGAAAATTCAACAAATTGGCTGGCAATCAAGCCTAAAATTGGATGATGGATGGTGCATGGGAATGTTCTAAGGTTATCTCCCTGTACTGTGGTCCTTTCCAATTCTGCAAAAATACCTGGGCTCTCTGTACAATTTCCATGTGTGGTTGAGAAGAAGTACTCAACAGCATTGATGATAATTGAAGACTGCTATATAGACATGATCCATGTGTGTGTGCGAGATCTATTTGGGTGCCATGGTAATGTAGTTGTTTGCATGGCACTATTACAGTTCGGGGCATTCTCGAAGTCGGAGTTCAGTTCCAGTGCCAGGAATTGAACTAATAATTCCTGGATTATGTTGGCTGAATAGACCTTTTCCAACTTACATCTCTCTCTTATGGCTCTTCAGCATGGGTACACAGTAGCATAGCAGCTGATTCAACTGCTTTGCAGTACCAGAGATCACAAAAAAATTGGGGTTTAATTCTCACTGCTGTTAGTAAGGAGTCTGTATGTCCTCCATGGACTTTCCCTGGGTTCTCCTGTTTCCTCCTACAGTGCAAAGGCATATCTGGTAGGTGATTTGATCATTGTAAATTGATTAGGTTTGGGTTAATTGGGTCTGTTAGTGGTTGCTGGGGCAGCAAGAGCCAAGGTCCTACTCCACACTGTATCACTAAATAAATAAAGAAAGAAATAAAATATGAATTTTCTTATTCTTAACTAAACACAAGATTGCTTCTGATGGGACTAGTTCCTTGGTATCAATTATATATTGTTTTCTTTCATTCTTTGAAGCATGTGTTTTGGTGACTGTGGAAATTAAAGAACAACTAATTTATGTCCATATTTATTTGGCTATAACAATACACTAGTAGAACACAGAAGAAGAATTATTGCAGGTGTTAGTGTGAATATTTGGTCTATTTTGGATGGAAAGTGCTAATTGGTTCATATAGAAGTTTAGTATCATACTGCATAGGAAAATGACATCCTGACTGTTGTTCCTGACATGGACCCCTGAAAAAGTTATCCCTTCATCCCATTCTCATTAGCGTTCCATAAATCCATCAAAATATCTCTTTCCAAATGCTCATCTACCACTGTAAAGTTTATTTGTGCTTTTAATTTGCTCACTCCTTCTCTGACACTTGTTTGACAAAGGTTTCCTTTTAGTTCTCTTCATTCATTTGGTGATCAACCTAAACGTCCAATCTCTTTTTACCAACTACCAAAAATAGCTTTTCCCAATTTTCTCAAACACGAGGAAATCTGCAGATGCTGGAATTTCAAGCAACACACATAAAAGTTGCTGGTGAACGCAGCAGGCCAGGCAGCATCTATAAGAAGAGGTACAGTCGGTGCTTTGGGCCGAGACTCTTTGTCAGGACTAACTGAAAGAAGAGCTAGTAAGAAATGTTCTCACTAGGTTTTGACAGGTTTTACTGAAGTAGGAAACCTCCAGAAGATGGCATGCTACCTGTTCCCCTCCTCCGGAATATGTAATAACTATGCCCATTTCGTGCAGAACCACTATTTTTCATTACTATTAAAATTTCAATTTTCATTTAGAGGAGCAAGTCAGTGCTGCCAGTGGGACAGGTCAACATTGTATGAGGATACTCTGCACACAGCCGCATGACATAGCTTCCTGAGTTCTGACCAGGGCAGGATAAAACCCCATACTTTTCAGGCATTGACACGAAGGACTATTTGCAACAGATATCCAGCATACTAAATAAATAGAATATTTGCCTTTTTGGGATTTCAGTGGTATGTGGGAGAAATGTTCATTCCCTTTCACTAAGCACGGAAGGAAAATAAAATACCCCTGCTCGGGAAAAGGGATTAAGAGTAGATTTAAAAAAAAATAAAACAATATCTTGGATTCTAAGGAAAATACAGAATAATGAACATCTGGGGAAACATGAAAAAATCTGCAGTTGCTGGAAAATCCAGAGACACATGCACAAACTGCTGGAGGAACTCAGTGGGCCAGGCAGCATCAATGGAAAAGCATAAACTGTCAATATTTCGGGTGGAGAGTTCATGGACCAAAATGTCATCTGTTTACACTTCTCCATAAATGCTGCCTGGCCTGCTTCCTCCAACATTTTGCATGTGTTGATCTGATAAAACATGATGCTTTCTGTAGAAATTGACCTTTTTCTCTTGCTCAATAAAAAAAATATAATCACAATAAAAATTCCCTCTCAAAGTAAAGTTCCAAATAAATTTTATTATCGAAGTACAAATTTGTCACCTTGAGATACATTTTCCTGCGGGTATACTCAGCATATCTATAGAATTGTAACTATAACAGGATCAATGAAAGATCAACCAGAGTGCAGGTCAAAAAACTGTGCAAGTGCAAATATAAATAAATAGTAATAAATACGGAAAACATGATATAATGAGATAAAGAGTCCTTAGGGTGATAACATTGGTTGTGGGAATACCTCAATGGATGGGCAAGTGAGTGTAGTTATCCCCCTTTACTCTACAGCCCAATGGCTGAAGGTTAATAACTGCTCTTCAAGCTGGTGGTGTGAGTCCCTCATTGAACGTGACAAAGTGCAGGACTTTTGTATGTACAGGGCAGTAAAATCATGAAGGTGACTAATAAAGATGTTGGTGATATAAACCATGTGCAGAAGGATTATAAAAGCAGTCACGGAGCTCTCCTTTGTTCATATTCACTGGCTAATTGATAAATACCTGTACTATATATTGGCAAGAGAGCGCATTGTCTACACATGTCCACAAATTTCAGCACTACACAGGGAAACTAAGAGGAAATGGAAGTGGCTAAGTTCAACATTTTCTTTATTTTTCTTTATTTGTAGACTTAAGGGTAATTATTTTGCCAAACGTTCTAATGGAGCAAAACTCACAGAATATTTATTCAAAGTTGCTGTGCTTCTGAGACAGATGTTTGCTCTGGGGAATGTAATTCTTATTAGAGTCACACAGAGTGACACCAAACACCTCTAGCTCAGGTGTCTTTCCAAGACATTCTGGTTTGCTTCTTGAATCATCCAGAGTCAAGATTTGTATTCACTCTCAACCTCTTGATGTAATTAACTAGGCTAGCATTTATTATCCATCCTGTGATGTGTGGTATGTTAATTATGGATTTTATTAGCCCATTTCCAAAATCAGTTTAGAATCAACCACAAGAGGAATGGAGTCGGATATAAAATAATTGCCTTGAAACTACAATAGATATAGTTTTATAAACAACTCTGCACAAATGTACTTGAAGGAAGGTGAAATAATCTTAACACTAACTTCCTGATGTAATGGCACGCATTGACCTTGACATTTCTTTGCATATTTCAGCTCAGACATGTTGATGGTATTCAGGCTCCAGGCACATTCACTGATGTTACCAGTCACATGAAGGTTATTTCCTCCATTGCCTGGTGGCTGCTGTATGGACACCAAAATCACATTAATTCTTAAGTTCTTTACCAAAGAATCTTTCCAAGTGGTCACATTGCCTTTGCCATGATCCATCAGAGGGTACACCCAGGCACTGTGCCTTGATTTCAGTGATAACTAGGTAGTTGCACCATTACTGGCTTCCAACAAGTCTGTTGTTGACTGCACAGTTGGTCATAGTGGCTTGTGTTAATAACAGATATTTTCATCAGCAGAAAAGGTTTCCACTTTGTCGATACTTAGTTGATTGTGGATCATCAAACAACTCTACTGATAATAACTGATGTGCTTCCAGGAAGCTCATATGGTCCATTCATCCTCAGGAAATGTCTGACAATTTCTATGGCCAACACTAAATTTTACAAAAGGAGAGATACCTGTTGTTTCCCTGGCTCTTGGCACATCGCAATACTACCACAGCAGCTAAGCACTGAGACAGTGAGAGTCATACAAATACCAGAATCTCTGCAGCAAATACTATTGCTCTACTTAAAAGGAGTATCTAGATCTGTATCAATCCAGGGACACCCTGTACTATACATCCAGCTGGTGTGGAGACTTCAATATTATTTATTGTCAGTTCTGGGATCTTAGCAATTGAAAGATTATTACCGTTGGTTATTACCATTGCTGGTGGATGAACAACATGCTTGTCTAGAGCCTGAAGAAAGTCAGATGTAGATGGAAGAACAATAAGCACAAGAGGAGCAGGAGAATGTGGAAGGCTAGTGTGAGAAGTCCTGATTTAAAATAAAGCTTGTATAACAAACATCAAAAGGAAAAGCCCAATGATAAAATCAGTATGATCAGGATACTCTGTCTCTGAAGTTCATAGAACGTAGAATACAGAAATCTACAGCACATTACAGGCCCTTCAGCCCATAATGTTGTGCCAACTATAAAACTGGCGAGAATTTCCCTACCACATAGCCCTCTATTTTTCTAAGCTCCATGTACCTATCTCAGAGTCTCTTAAAAGACCCTATTGCATCCACCTGTACCACTGTTGCTGGCAGTGTATTCCACACACCCACCACTCTCTGTGTGAGAGCAGGAATACAAGGTGCCACTGCTCCAGCGGGGAATGTTTTCGAACTATTGTATCGGCCTCCACCACCATTGCCAGCAGTACACTTCATGCACCCATCACTCTCTGTGTGAAAAAACTTACCCCTGACATCCCCTCTGTACCTACTTCCAAGCACCTTAAAACTATGCCCCTCATGTTAGCCATTTCAGCCCTGGGAATAAGCCTCTGGCTTTCCACACGATTAATGCATCTCATCATCTTATACACCTCTGTCAGTTCAGCCCTCATTCTCTATTGCTCCAAGGAGAAAAGGCCATGTTCACTCAACCTATTCTCATAAGGCATGCTCTCCAGTCCATCCTTGTAAATCTCCTCTGCACTCTTCTTATAGCATCCATATCCTTCATGTAGTGAGGTGACCAGAGCTGAACACAGTACTCCAAGTGGGGATATTATGTTTATTGCAGAAGTATATTTTCTCATTATACAAATGTTATTTGTTCCACAATCTCATGAAATAGCCTAAGATATTCTTTCCTTGCCATTTGGTTAATCGTCTGAATGTTGTGTACTGTACAGTTTGTGAAAGAATTAAATTTAATATCTACTTGTTATACCATGATGTGAAACCCACTCTAAATAAATTATTAAATATTTCTCAGCAGATTACAAAGCTCTGAGCCTCCATTAACTTCTCCCTTCATACAACTGGAGCAGGTAACAAAATGGAATGTCATTGCTTTGAAAATCCCCCATTTTCAATCCTGAATTCAATACATTGAACTACAAATTCAGACACAGAAGCAAGTGCTCAACTGTCATGAGCATTGTTAAAGAACTTGAAATCTAATGTTCCTTCACTGTTACTGTATCAAAGTCCTGGAATTCTATATCTTACATCCTTTAGAGAATTTCACCACTACCAAGACTGCATGGCAGCTGTGAATGAACAGAAAAACGGGTCACATCAGCATTCATCACACTTTCTAAAACAATAAAATATGAGCTACCACAGCTAATTCAGCAAGTGATCTTTTTCTCTTAAGGTGTCCTGGAGCACTTTGAGAGCACACACAGGAACTTGCATTCTCAGCCCTTGATTTTCCATCCATTAACACAAATATATAAGAACAGGTTTGCAATTTCCTGGCATGCCCTCTTAATTGCAGAACATTTCCCGTGGTGAATGACATCAAGAAATCTTGGCCGAATGCATTTAATTATAGAGTCTATAAATCAGAAAATTCTAATAACTTCATTCCATGTTTGTTGTATTTAACAGAAAGAAATAAAAGGAATTTAACCACCTCCCTGACAGTTTAGTTGGTTCTCCAACAAAGGCTTAGCCTTACAGATGGAGAAGGTCGCACTTGTGAAGAAATGAAGGGGTTGCACCTATATTGGAACCTCCTGTCTTTGGATGTCCCAAAAGAACTCTATTATTCAACTGCTGCAGCTGAAAAACTTACTATCTGTGAAGAGCTAATTGTAGGGCAGCAAGAAATGTATGATATATATTTTGTACAAAATTATTTGCTTATGATTTTCACGTAATTTATTTTCATTCTAAGGAATAACTGATTCTTTTTCCCTTCATCAGTGGCTCTATCCCCTATGAGTGAGTGCATCCAGTATCTGAGTGTTGTTAAAATTGTTGATCTTCAGATGAAAAATTAAACTGAGGTGATTCTGCCTGCCTGTCTTCATGGTTGGTAAAGATCAAAAGGTTTTTTGTAAAGAATAGTTGTTTCTCCTGATTTGCAAGCTTAGCCTTATTTTTTCCTCCTTCAAGGTTACTAGTAAATGAAATCACAGAATAATTGGTCATTAAGGCTTTTACCAATGGTTGTCCACATTTCCACTCAAGTCAATGGATGATTTGAGATATCTTGCATTGATATGAATCCAGGAGAATGGTTCTAATATCAGTGGAGCCCATACAAATAGTGATGAGTACACCAACTTGAAAGGCTGTTGCTGCTTCCTGGTGATTCTGTGTGGAAGTCAGATCTTTCTGTGGGCAAGTGGGCAAGACAGAAAATTACTTTATTTTTAATGTAAATGTATTTGATTTTAAATTTTAAATTTAAAATTTACAGCCCCTCCAACAGGATTCAGACCCAAGTTCCCGAATTAATGATCCAGTTCTCTAACAGGAACTTAACCAGCATGAAAATGAAACCTTGGCCCAGTTCTGGTGCAGGGCCAAATAGGAACTACTCCTATTCCTCATGACTCATCAATGAAAGGCAATGAAGTTATCCTTGTGTCAGTTTCTGAATATGATCCAGGGTAAATCTTAACAGCAAGGAGTGATTTCAACAGCTAAGTAAAATCACTGATGTGACAGTCAGAGATGAATTTTTTTTGGCTATTTTCTATATCTCTGCATCACACACAAATCTCCCTTTATCATAAGGGAAAAAATGTTGTAACTGTCCCTTCCTATCAGTTTGCAAGCAGCCACCAATTCACAATGAAATATATGCATGATCCCTGCAAGAGAAATCTCATATAAAATCATAGTTAGAATGAGTCATCCCTCTAATTAAGTGGCTGTGGTCATCTTCTTTAATCAAATTACTGGAACAGTCATTGAGATTTTAGAGAAAACTCATTTTTTCATAATTGCTTGACAGGCTCGATAGACCTTCAGAATTAATTTGGTCCTTTAAATGAAGAATTTCCTTTATATAGTCTATTAAAACTTAAGATCAGTATTTTGCTTAATGTTAAGTGGAACACATTTGTAGCCTGTCAGTAGTTTACTGATGCCCATATGTTCTTTATTAAACTGTCTCCCACCCTTTGCCCCTTATGCCATTCTTCACAAGCCAGAAAGAACCAATTACAGACCACAGAGGCAGCCATTTACCCCCCAGCCTTTAGATTGCTATTTCCTGTCTGATATTAGCACAGCAAGAACAAGATGATAGGTTTTAAGACCAGATGTGGTACTTGACCACGAATTGCCTGGGAGTGAAGGCCAAGATGCCCTAAAAACATGACAAATGTGACATTATATGTGCAGGAACATTTAGAGAAAGGATTCTTAAAACCCAAGCGGTCATGTGCTAAAATCTAACTCACCTGTGTTTATATAATATGATAATTGGTGTATAGGCCTAATTCACACTTTAAATGTGAACCATATGGTTTCAGGGCCTCCAGAGAATGCTGGGAGGTTCATGATCAGGGTTTCCCTACTGTAACTCGTTCTCTGGGGTCACATTTACTTTGCAGTGCCAAAGAAAACAGTTATGATTGCAAAGTGATATATACAACCACATGCTGATTCTAAATCCTGAAATCTTTCATCCACCCTACAACCATTTAAAAGCCTACGGCTGTTTTCAATGGGTTAATAGCCACATATCAACCTTCATTCAATTCTTTAGATTTACTAGACAAGCATGAGCAAAATTACCGCAAATGCTTTCAATCAAGTGTCACTCAGAATTATTGTCCAGGAGTTAAAACGGAGGAACAAATTGACAATATTCTGGTTGACAAATTTAAACTATGTACTTAAGTCCTTGGAATCCAAGGGAGTTAAACATGGTCTCAACCTTATGTATCAGTCTTATGACTTAGTAAGAAAGCTGAGAAACTTAAAGCTGTGTTCAAAGATGAGATTTACGAAGTATTTCACTTAACTTATTCCTGATGAGCTAATTAATAGAGGAAAGGCAGAGAAATGCATGGAGGAGTCTATTTGTCCAGGGACAGGAAGATCCCTTTCAAAACAATTGGCTCATACACTATTCTATCGCTCTTTGTTTATTATTAACCATTTTCCTGAATGTTGATAAGGTAAACTCTGATTTAATTTCATTCACACAACGTCTCCGGCTACTGGGAATGCCAGTATTTATTCTCTACCCCTTATGGCCCCTGAATTGATGGTATGTTTAGACCTTATTGGTGAGGCAAATATTGACCAGACAGGTAGTTTTTCTTCACGGAAAGTCATAGAGTCATATAGTATGGAAATAGGACCTTGGGCCACCAGGTCCACACCATCAAGAATACACTTACATTAAGCCTATGCTCTCCATATCCCCATCAGCTGCCCCCTGAGTTCATAATTCATCTGCATACTAGGGGCAACTTACATGTCCAATTAACCCACCAAACCACACGTTCTCCCTGTAAGGCACTGGAGAGAATGTCGTCATAGGGAGGATGTGCAAACTCTACACAGAGATCACATAGGTCACTGGAGATGTGAGGCAGGTGCTTTGCTAGCTGTCCCACTCTTTAGATTTCTTCAAAGTTCAAAGTAAATTTATTATTAAAGTACATATATGCCACAATATACAACCCTGTGATTTGTTTTCTTGTGAACACTCAGAGTAGTTCCAAGAAACACAGTAGAATCAATGAAAGATCACACTCAACAGGATGGAAAAGCTATCAACGTGCAAGAGACAACAAACTTTGTAAATACAAAAGAAAAAAATAATTAAAGAAACATAAATATTGAGAACATGAAGAGTCCTTGAATAGTTTGGTGATGGGGCAAGTGAAGTTGAGTGCATATATTCCCACCGTTTCAAAATGATTGAGGTGTAAAAACTCTTCCTGAACTTGGTGGTATTAAAACAATTCTGTAGTGTATGTCAACTATTGATGAGATTTTTTTTAATTTTAAGTCCTTTTTTTTTTAAACATGAATTAAAAATCCCTTGCTGCCATGATGGGATTTTAACTCATATTTCTGTATCAGTGGACCAGAATATTGAGTACTAATCAAACAGTTTAACCACTATGCTATTATACTTTATTCAGCCATGACTGCTTACTCATTAGGTCAATGTTGTCTTCCTTAATTTCAGAAATAAAACTATATCGCTGTGATAAATTAAAGAGAAGAACTATGTTTTATCAACTAAAGTTTATGATGGTAATAACTAAATTCTTCTTATTTAGAGTTATGGAATCCGGTTTCTCTGCTGAGAACTCAAATGACTCTGTGATCATGAATAGAAATCGGAAAGCTTCTAAATTATTATCCTAAGCAATAGAAAACACAAATGTAAATCAAAAATGTCTTCTTTGCAATCATTTCTTTGCTAAGTACTTGGTATATTTCTGCCAATTTTATACTAAAATATTTAGTTGGTCATTTGTCATGTTTGCCAAAGGCCTGTGGTTACTACTTGCATTTCATTATTCACTTCCAATGATGCTGCCTGACCTACTGAAATTCTTCCAGCATTTTGTATGTGTTGCTCTGGATTTCCAGCATCTGCAGAATATCTTGTGTTCATGATTTGATAGACCACTGCGAATCCTCTTTATACTTTATACTTTATACTTTATTGTTGCCAAACAATTGATACTAGAACGTACAATCATCACAGCGATATTTGATTCTACGCTTCCCACTCCCTGGATTACAAATCGATAGTAAATATTAAACATTTAAATTATAAATCATAAATAGAAAATAGAAAAATGGAAAGTAAGGTAGTGCAAAGAAACCGAGAGGCAGGTCCGGATATTTGGAGGGTATGGCCCAGATCTGGGTCAGGATCCGTTCAGCAGTCTTATCACAGTTGGAAAGAAGCTGTTCCCAAATCTGGCCATATGAGTCTTCAAGCTCCTGAGCCTTCTCCCGGAGGGAAGAGGGACGAAAAGTGTGTTGGCTGGGTGGGTCGTGTCTTTGATTATCCTGGCAGCACTGCTCCAACAGCGTGTGGTGTAAAGTGAGTCCAAGGATGGAAGATTGGTTTGTGTGATGTGCTGCGGTATGTTCACGATCTTCTGCATCTTCTTCCGGTCTTGGACAGGACAACTTCCCTACCAGGTTGTGATGTACCCTTGAAGAATGCTTTCTACGGTGCATCTATAAAAATTAGTGAGGGTTTTAGGGGACAGGCCAAATTTCTTTAGTTTTCTCAGGAAGTAAAGGCACTGGTGGGTCTTCTTGGCAGTGGACTCTGCTTGGTTGGACCAAGTCAGGTCATTTGTGATATTGACCCCAAGGAACTTAAAGCTTTTGACCTGTTCCACTTGCGCACCACCGATGTAAATGTTGAGGTATACCTACCATGAAGAAGTGTAACCTCTTCAATGGGCGTTCAGTGAAACCCTCTTTCATTGCGTCCCTTCTTTGATCTTTGCTGCCCTCTGGCGCTTTGACCATGCGTTTGCACAGTTACATGTCCTTCCTGGGAACTTGCCTTCACCTCCATCATGGCTTACTGTTCCCAGACATCTCAGTTTGGGCCCTCGAAAATCCCAGGTGCCTGTGTTTGATTAACTGCATTTCCTGCCACTTCTATGTATCACTCTCTCCACCGTGCAGAGATACCTGCTGGGGTGGTCTCGGTCCTCTGCCTCACTCCCCACTGCCTGCCATGGACTTCTCATCAACATTTCATCCTCTGCTGGAACCACACCATCAACCACTGGTTCTTCTTTTTCCTTGCATCCAGGAAGGATTGGAAGCACATTCGTCTCGAAAACATGGCCCCTGTTTTGACATCAAATTAATTGGATGGCTCCAGACTGTGAATCCCACTGTCTCCAACTCCATTTATGATGGCCCTGGATGCTGCCAAACTGCAGCCCCTTTCACCTTCTGCACAGACATCAGTTCGATCAGACACCTCCAGACCGCGGACCCCACTGTTGCCAGCTGGGGTTCCAATGGCCCCAGATGCCTTCAGACCTCCAATTATATGGCTTCCAGCTCTGGCTCCAGCCCCGACCTCCGCCACCTCTGTTATAGTTTGTAATTACAGTGTGCATCAGTACTTGGAGCTATGATAAACACAAAATAATCTGCAGATGCTGGGGTCAAAGCAACACTCACAACACGCTGGAGGAACTCAGCATGTCGGGCAGCATCCATGGAACAGATCGGTTGACGTTTTTGGCTGGAATGTCGACCGATCTTTTCCACGGATGCTGCCCGACCTGCTGAATTCCTCCAGCGTGTTGTGAGTGTTGCTTGGAGCTATGATGTTGTGGCCATTGGATGGCTCAGGGGCAGGAATGGCTACTTAGAGTGCAAGGCTTTAGATGTTTCAGAAAGGGGAGGGAAGGAGGCAAAAGAGGTGGGGGCATGGCACTGCTGATCAGAGATAGTTTCACGGCTGCAGAAAAGGAGAAAGTCATGGAGGGATTGTCTATTGAGTCTCTGTGGGTGGAAGTTAGGAACAGGAAGGGGTCAATAACTCTACAGTCCACCCAATAGAGACAGGGACTTTGAAGAGCAGATAGGGAGACAGATTCTGGAAGGGCGCAACACTGACAGGGTTGTTATGGTGGGAGGTTTTAATTTCCCCAACATTGATGGGCATCTCCTTAGAGCGAGAGGTTTAGATGGGGGCGGAGTTTGTTAAGTGTGTTCAGGAAGGTTTTCTGACACAATATGTAGAAAAGCCTACAAGAGGAGAGGCTGTATTTGATCTGGTATTGGGAAATGAACCTGGACAGGTGTCAGGTCTCTCAGTGGGAGAGCATTTTGGAGTTACTGATCACAATTCTGTCTCCTTTGCGATAGTATTGGAGAGGGATAGGAACGGACAAGTTAGGAAAGCGTTTAATTGGAGTAGGAAGAAATATGAAGCTATCAGGCAGGAACTTGGAAGCATAAATTGGGAACCGATGTTCTCAGAGAAATGTACAGTAGAAACGTGGCAAATGTTCAGGGGATATTTACATGGCATTCTGCATAGGTACGTTCCAATGAGACAGGGAAAGGATGGTAGGGTACAGGAATCATGGTGTACAAAGGCTGTTGAAAATCTAGTCAAGAAGAAAAGAAAAGCTTATGAAAGGTTCAAAAAACTAGGTAATGACAGAAATCTAGAAAATTATAAGACTAGCAGAAAGGAGCTTAAAAATGAAATTAGGAGAGTCAGAAGGGGCCATGAGAAGGTGTTGGTGAGCAGGATTAAGGAAAACCCCAAGGCATTCTGCAAGTATATGAAGAGCAAAAGGATAAGGCATGAGAGTATAGGACCAATCAAGTGTGACAGTGGGAAAATGTGTATGGAACAGGAGGAGATAGTGGAGGTACTTAATGTATGCTTTGCTTCAGTATTCACTATGGAAAAGGACGTTGGTGATCGTAGGGATGACTTAGAGTGGACTGGAAAGCTTGAGCATATAGATATTACGAAAGAAGATGTGTTGGAGCTTTTGGAAAGCATCAAGTTGGATAAGTCACTGGGACTGGTTGAGATATACCCCAGGCTATTGTGGGAGGTGAGTGATGAGATTGCTGAGCCTCTGACAATGATCTTTGCATCATCAATGGGGATGGAAGAGGTTCTGGAGGACTAGAGGGTTGCAGAAGTTGTTACCTTATTCAAGAAAGTGAGTAGAGATAGCCCAGGAAATTATAGACCGGTGAGTCTTACTTCAGTTGATGGAGAAGATCCTGAGAGGCAGGATTTATGAACATTTGGGGAGGCATAACATGATTAGGAATAGTCAGCATTGCTTTGTCAAATGCATGTTGTGCCTTACGAGTCTGATTGAAATTTTTGAGGATGCCTTACGAGAATAGGTTGAGTGAACTTGGCCATTTCTCCTTGAAGCGACGGAGGATGAGAGGTGACCTGATAGAGGTGTGTAAGATGATGAGAGGCATTGATCGTGTGGATAGTCAGAGGCTTTTTTCCCAGGGCTGAAATGGCTAACATGAGAGGGCACAGTTTAAGCTGCTTGGAAGTAGGTACAGAGCAGATGACAGGGATAAGTTTTTTATGCAGAGAGTGATGAGTGCATGGAATTGTCTGCTGGAGATGGTGGTGGAGATGGATACAATAGGGTCTTTTAAGAGACTCCTCGATAAGTACATGGAGCTTAGAAAATAGAGGGCTATGGGTAACCCTAGGTAATTTCTAAAGTAAGTACATGTTTGGCACAGCATTGTGGGCCAAAGGGCCTGTATTGTGTTGTAGGTTTTTTTTATGTTTCTATGTTTCTATAAAACTTATTTAAAGGAAACATGGAGTCTGGAATGTCTTAGTTTTACTTTTACTTTAAGCAAGGTGTGCACATATGATGTAGTGCCGTAATAATGTATGCCACAAACAAAGAATACTTAATTGAACAATATATATACAACATTACTCAGATATTACTAAGATATTAAATATACAACACTCCTCACTGCTTAGCTATAAGTTCCAACTCAGTATAGAATGCATCTCAATGTATATATACCAGATACACAATATACTATAAAATATAATACAACTACTATACAGACATCGGCAGCATTGTATTTTTTGAATTGTCCCATTCAGGCCTAAATATCTAATCACTGTGGAGGATTTCTTACTCTTGTGGGATAATGTCTTTCCTGTCGAACTGGGGGGTGGGGGTCAGGCGCGGAGGTCACTCTGCTTGTGGCTGAGAAAGGACCTCAGGTTCCGGGGCCTTCTTCATGGTGGCTGTAGAAGGAGTTGACACTGGGACTGTGGTTGACAGTGGTTCTGACATTTCTGGACACCTTGATTCTGGATGTGTTACCATCCCGAACAGTGCATGGTAAGCTGCGTGGTCTGCTGATCTGTCCCATTCTACCAGACAAAGCTTCGAGCTAATACTTTCATTTTGACCACACCTATTTGTCACTTTAGCTCTCAGCTTTGATGGTACAACAACACATTCCAGCCATTTTGGGTTGCCACGTAGAGCTGAGACATTGTGGGGTCTTTACTATTTTCCCTTTGGATTATCTCTGCGGTAATATGGAGACTTTCAATATGTGTTAGGGAAAATGTGTCCAGAGGAGTGCTCTCTTTTGGAATTTTATCAATTATTTCCTTTTCCAAGTGTCATTAGGACAATCCATCAGCATTTCTGTGATTATTTGTCCTCTTGAATTCAATCTTGTGATTGCGTCCTCCAATAAACAGAGCCCATCTCTTTATTTGTGCTGCAGCTGTTAGTGGATCACCCTTCTGTGGATTGAAACCGGCCACTAGTGTTTGATGATCAGTAATGGGGATAAATTCTCTTCCGTGGTTGAAAAGTATTATCCCTGAAACCAGATTCAAGGCCTCTTTGTCAACCTGTGCGAAATTTTTCTCTGCAACGGTAAAGGAATGAGATGTAAAGACTATAGGGTGTTCACTTCCATCCCTCATAACGTAATATGACAGTACACCACAGGGAAATGTCACAGGCAAGCTCTCCTGGGCAATGTGGATCATAATGAGTTTGCACACTGTCTAAAGTCAGCATTTCCTTTGTCTTTTGGAAAGCCCACTCACACTGCTTTGTCCATTGTCATTTCTTCCCGGTCTGTAGTGATGAGTTCAAACAATAGAGTAGAGCTGGGTTCGACAGCAATTTTTTATAGTAATTGACAAATCCTAAAAAGGACCACAAAACATCCTTTGGCCTTAGGACTTCGACCACTGCTTGAATTTTCTCAGCACACCTGTGTAATCCTCATGTGTCAATGGTGTGACCACATTAAGTGATTCTTGGTTTAAAGAATTCAAACGTTGTATCATGCTCTGAGCCCATTATCTTCTAATTTTTAACATTGTCTTGAAATTTTGGAGATGCTCCTTGTCATCCTTACCGGTAACAACGATGTCATCCAGGTAACACTGAGTGCCTGGATAGCTTTGCAGCACCTGATCCATCATGTTCTGCCAGAGTGCAGGTGCAGGTGCTACTCTAGAAATAAGCTAATTATTGGGATAAGGTCCTTTGTAGTGATTATGGTGAGAAATACTTTGGATTCTTCTTCCATCTCCAACTGTAGGTCAGTCTCAGCTACTGGATGTCCACTTTGCTGAAGAATTTTCCTCCCAAAGGGTTTTCAAAGAAATCCTCTATCCTGGGCAGAGGGTATTGATCTACATTCAGTACTGGATTGATGGTGACCTTAAAATCACCACAGATTTTGACACACTCAAGCTTCTTGGCTACTTGAACCACTGGCATTACCCATAGGCTCCATTCAACTTTGGAAATAATTCATTTAGCCTCCATATATCATCTTGTGTGCAGACAACTTTATCATGGATAGGATAAGGAACTGGATGGGCTTTGCAAAACTTGGGTGTGGCATTTTCATGCAATGCTGTTTGCCCTTGATATGTCTAAATTTTCCAATCCCACCCTTGAGCACTGCTGAGGCATCATCTAATACCTTTTTTAATTCACTCTCAGTTGGCTCTATTGCAAGGGATGTTGGATGTAAATGGTGGATCTCCAATCAAATTGTAGTTGTCTGAGCCAATCACATCCCCACAATGCTGGCCTTCCTGTTTTTACCACGTAGAAGCCTAATGTGGCTTATTGGTTATTTTATTTCACTGTTAAGAATGTCATTCCCACAGGAGTTACTTTTGCTCTAGTATACGTTCTTAATTGGATATCTGCAGGCTGCAGTTCAGTATCTTTAAAATGCCCTTCAAACTCGTTTTGTGGAATGATTGAAACAGCCAAACCAGTGTCCAATTCTATTTTAATCAATTTTCCATTCACTTCTGGTGTAAGCCATATTCTTTGTCTACTGTTCGTTTTCACATTGTAAATTTTAAAGCTACACAGTACTGTGTCACTCTCAACATTATCAATTTTTTCATTACCATGAAGATTAGTACTCTTTCTGAAATTGCAAATTGATTTTTAAAAATTTTCTCATTTCCCTATGCAATCAATTTATTTTTGTCTGCTTGATATGTCATTTGTATTGGTCTGCTGTATGTGAGACCCTGCCATAATAGTAGCACAATTTGTTCAGCCAGGCTGGTTTCTGTTTAGATGTTGCAATTTTGTTCACACTCACTTTCATTCCTGACTGCAACTGACTTGTGTCTCTGGCTGTCCTTTCCATTGATACAGCAATTTTAACTGCTCTTTTAAATGTATGTTGTACTTCAATTTGGAGCCATTTTGAATGCTTTCCTGTCAGATTCCACAAACTGAATGATGTCTTAGAGCATCACTAAGCCCATCACTGAACTGACAATGCTCAGACAATCTCTTCAATTCAGCCACGTACAATGAAAGGGAGTCCCCTTACTTCTGATTCTGCATACGGAGCCTAAAGCATTCTCCAATGAACAATGGTTTTGGTTCTAAATGTTCCTGCATTACTTTCACATTTTCAGCAAAGCTCATTTTAGGTGGTTTGGTTGGAGCAATTAAATCTCTAAGTAAACAGCATACTCTTCTGTCTAATCTTTTGTTTTCCTTTACACATTGGTTGATCACTCAAGTTTTTCATTAATTTTGTTATGGGTATTACCTATAGATTTATTGAATATACCCTCAAGACAAGGAATCTCAGGGTTGTATATAGATACATATATGTACTTTGATAAAAAAATTGACTTTGAATGTTGAACTTTGTACTCAGCAAAACTGGTACTTGCTTTGTATTGGCTATTTCATTTGCTTCAAAATACTGCTCAATTTGCTCTGTATACAAATCCAGTAATCTCCTGTGCAATTGAATGTGTCTGTCTTTCTGATATAGCCAGGCATTTCTGCTTTTTATTTACTTATTCTTTCTTATTACATGGTATTTACTGTTTATGAACCTGTGAATTTGCCAATTTTTGTCTTATGTTTAACTTAACTCCCTCTGTCCCTTCCCGAAGAATCAATTCCTGTGCTGCTTTACTTTTAACTTGAATGACCCACTGTCCTTCAAAAGATAGGTAGTCATCTTGGGTTAATTGTAAGCTTCCTCATCACCACTCTTACATTTTGCATCTACAAATAATAAAGCTAAATGAAAACAATGCACTCAAAATGCTGGGGGATATCAGCAGGTCAGGCAGCATTTATGGCAATAAATAAATGGTTGACATTTTGTTCCAAGACCCCTACCCAACATTGGAAAGGAAGGGGAAGGACACCAGAACAAAAAGGGTAGAGAAAGGTAACATGGCACTGGGAAAGTGTGTCTTACTTTCGTCTTTGCTTTAAACAAGGTGCATAATGATGTATGCACCTGAGTGAGTTCTGTGTCTCCATGATTTTGAGCTCTTCTTCTGTCACCTCCGTCTCCCAGCCCCCTTCTTCGGCAAGGATTTCCTACCACACACCAGTGACCCCTTCACCCAACTCAACTCTCATCCTCTTGGACACCCTGCTCTGGCTTTCTGCCTGCTCTGGATCCTTTCATCTCTAAATGACAATGAGACATCAACCAGCTCAACTTCAGCACTCTGTCCTCTTCAGATCTTACATCCTCTGAACGCTCTGTTCTCCACTCTCTCTGCACCATTCCCTACTTCATCATCAAACTCAAAGATAAGTGGGGGGGGGGTAGGACTTAGTGGGCTGGTGGGTTGACCTCTACTTTGCTAAGGCCAGGTGGCAACTCTCAGATACCTCCTCTTACCTAGCCCTTGAAAAGGACCCCACTCTGGACCATCAGGACATTGTCTCTGGAACTATCACAAGCCTCATTAATGCTGGAGATCTCCCATCGAGTGCCACCAGCCTCATAGTTCCCTTAACCCACATTGCTCTTTTTCACCTCCTAGCGAAGATCCACAAACCTGGTAATAAACCCAACTCCTTTTGCACAACATTGATTACTGCATTGGTGCTGTTTCATGCACTCATGCTGAGCTTGTCAACTTCATCAATTATGCCTCCAACTTCCACCCTGCACTTAAATTCACTTGGTCCATTTCTGACACGTCTCTTCCCTTGTTCAAGCTTTCTGTCTCCATTTCTGGAGACAGACTGTCTACCGATACCTTTTATAAACCTACTGCTGTCTTGACTATGCCTTTTCCTACTCTGTCTCGCGTAAAAATACTATCGCCTGTTCTTAGTTCCTTCATCTCTACCACATCTTTTCCAAGAATGAGGCTTTCATTTCCAGGATATCAAATATTTCCTCCTTCTTCAAAGAACATGATTTCCCTTCCACCAGCACTGATGCTGCCATCACCCACGTCTGTTCCATTTTCTGAACATCTACACTCACCCAAGCTTCGTACTACCTTAACAGTGATAGAGTTCCTGAGCCTCCACATTCAATGCATAATTCTCCAAATCTTACACCATCTCTAATGGGATCACTCCCTCTGTGAATCTCTTATCCAGTCATCCCTTCCCACAAATACCCTTCTGGCCCTCACTCCTGCAAACAGCAGAAGTGTTACATCTGCCCATTTACCTCCTCCCTCACCTCCATTCATGGGCTTGCTGGGCTGTCTATTGTATCTGGTGCTCCCAGTGCGGCCTCCTCTACACCCATTGTAACTTGGGGGACTGCTTTTCTAAGCATCTTTGCTCTGTCCTCAAAGCAGGATTTCCCAGTGTCCAACCATTTTAATTTCAATCCCTAGTTCCATTTCAACATGTTGGTCCATGGCCTCCTCTTCTGCAATAATGAGGATACTCTCAGGTTGGAGGAGAAACCTCTCATTTTCTGTCGAGGTAGCCTCCAACCTGATCGTGTGAACATCAATTTCTCTAACTTCTGGTAATTTTTTTCTCCCTTCGCCCTATCCTGTTCTTCAGTTCACCACTCTAGCCCCTCTCCTACCTCATTGCCTCACTCACCTGTCACTTTCTGCTTGTGCCCCACCTCCTTCCTTTTAAACCATGGTCCACCCTCTTTCTCCTGCTGTTTGCTTTTTCCACCTGTCACCTTACAGCTTTTTATTTCATCTCCCCTCATCCACCCAGCTGGCTTTTCCTATCATCTTCGAGCTTGTACTCCTTCCCCTCCCCCCAGCTTCTTACTCTGGCATCTTCCCCTTTCCTTTCAGTTCTGATGAGGGGTCTTGGTCCAAAACATAGATTGTTTATTTACTTTCATAGACCTGCAGTGATCCCCAAGGCCTTTGAGTGTGCTGCTTTGCACTTCATTATTATTGGTTAGAAAATAAAATTGGATCCTATTTTATTTATAAGTCTGATTTTATTAGTTTAAAGGCTATGCTTCATAGTTTTAGTTCCTTCTAATAGTAATGTCTTAATTATATATAAAATATTCCTTTCCTTTCCTTTCATTTCCAGAACTGTATCCACTCTTAAATTAAGAGATCGGAACGATCTATGCATTGCTGTTAAAGTACTTAGCTTCCTCAGATCACCTTTTTGAAATTGACAATGTCAGAGTCTGGAAAGATTGGAATCCAGGTCAATTAAAATTAGGTTTAAACTTACATTCCTTGATTAAAGTCTATTATTCATTTAGGTTCATGTTAGAGGTGTGATTGCAGCACTAAAAAAAGAGAGTTCTTACTACGTCATTGATAAGATGTCTCCCCAAGATATTGCTAAATCAAAGTAAGGTTCTCACTTCATTTATTTTCCATTCACTTTTTTTTATCCTCTGTTCTCTTCCTTTTGTTATACAATTTCCTTTCCTCATTCTCTGCTGCTTAAAGTAACATTGCACTGTTCTGTGTTGACAGGGTCACAGGGGGAATATAAAAGCATTTCAACCCACGTAATCTTAGATTTCGAAAATGCCAGGTCTATCATTTACTCTTTCCTCCAACCAGCTCTTAAACCATTCCATTTCATCCACTTAGCGTGGCATCCTCTTGATCGTCCTGACATTGATGTTAAATCTACCCTTCAAACTCCTGACCTTGTTCACTCAGTTTCACTCTCATTGGTGCATTTCAGAATATTATCACAGTAGGTCTTCCAACTGGCAAATAGCTCAGATACCTTAAAAACTTAATAGCTCCTCTATGAACCAACAGAACGAACTAGTTCTTTCCTACCTTTCAACCAAAGGATTTTTGTATTCTGATATTCTACTGATTAGGTAATATGTTTATCTTGCATCTTCTGAAGATTGAACTTGCACACATGCATTGGATTTCATTTGCCATAATTACTTTCAAAATTTACCAGGTTCCTACAACATTCTTTGACTACTGTACCTTTGCAAATTTGGGTACTACATTTGATTTGTTTTGTATTCTATCTATTTTAATTTGATGAAAAGGTTTGGGGACTTCAGCACTAATTCCTGCACATTCCATTTATAAACTCACCCTAACCCCACATTGGTGCCCAAATCTATCCATTTTTTTCTTATTCTTAGCATTTCCTCGCACAACATTAATGGCTACCAACATTGCTATGTGGGTTATTAGTTCAAACCACCTTGGTAAAGCAAGATCTCCTTCTCCAAGTAGCATGTTGACTGTCATATGCTTGGTTACACTTACACTTTTATTCCGCTGGTTTTGATTCTTTGTTTTTCGTTCTCTGCAGATCCATTCTATAACTTTTCCAGTTACTGATTTAAGATGAATAGGTTTGCAGTTTGTTGGATAATAGCGTGTTGTGTGTTTTTTAAGTAGATCACATATGCCAAAAGGAAGGGATGTATTTAATGAAACAGATTAAAAATTGGAGCTCCGTATCTGAGGATCAAGTTTTGAAGAATGTAAAACATTGCAAGAGTTCAAAGTTTGAAGTAAGTTTATTATCGAAGTACATATATATCACCATATACAATCCTGAGATTCGTTTCCTTGCAGGCATACTAAATAATTCCAATAACTATAATAGAATCAATGAAAGACTGCACCCAGTAGGCGTACAACTAATGTGCAAAAGACAACAAACTATGCGAATACAAAAAGAATGAAACAATAATAATAATAAATAAGCAATAAATATTGGTAACATGAGATGAAGAGTCCTTGAAAATGAGTCCATAGGTAGTGGGAACACTTTGGTGATGGGACAAGTGAGCAAGAGTGAAGTTATACTCTTTGGTTTAAGAGCCTGATGGTTGAAGGCAATAACTCAACCCAGTGTTGTGAGACCTGAGGCTCCTGTACCTTCTTCCTGATAGCAGCAGCGAGAAGAGAGCATGACCTGTAAGTTAGGGGATCTTAATGATGGATGCAGCTTTCCAGCAACAACAATCTGTGTAGAGGTGCTCAATGGTGGGGAGGGCTTTACCTGCAATGGACTGGGCCTTATCCATTACTTACTCTCTTCAAGGGCATTGGTGTTTCCATACCAGAATGTAATGAAGCCAGTCAATATACTCTTTACCACACATGTATAAAAGATTTTTGAAGTTTTAGATGTCATACTGAATCTTCGCAAATCCCTAAGGAAATAAAAGCACAGCCATGCTTTCTTCGTAATTGCACTTACAAAGCACAATTATGACAAAAGGACCAAGATAGATCCTTTGAAATTATAACAGTAAGGAATTTAAACTAGCTGACCCATTCCACCTCTGATTCCCCAATGAGGACTGGTTCCTGGACCTCGGTTTTCCTCCTCTGTCAATAATCAGTTCTTTAGTCTTGCTGACATTGAGTTAGAGGTTGTTGTTGTGACACCACTCAGACAGATTTTCAATCTCCCTCCTGTATACTGAGCCGTCACCACCTTTAAATCAGCCTACGGCAGTGGTGTCTTCAGCAAACTTGAATATGGCACTGTGGCTGTGTTTAACCACACAGTCATAAGTGCAAGGTAAGTAGAGTAAGATGCTAAGTATACAGCCTTGTGGTGTACCTGTTCTGATGGAGATTATGGAGGAGATGCTGTTGCCAATCTGAACTGACTGGGTCTGCAAGTGAGGGAATTGAGGATCCATCTGCACAAGGAGGTATTGAAGCCAAGACCTTGAGGCTTATTGATTAGTTTTGAGGGGATGATAAGATTGAATACCAAGCTGTAAAAGTTAAAGAGCATCTTGATATATATAGCTATGCCTTCCAGAGGTTCCAGGATTGAATGAAAAGCCAATGAGATGGCATCTGTGGTGGACCTATCATGCTGGTAGGCAAATTAGAGCAGATCTAAGTCACTTCTTAGACAGGAGTTAATATGTTTCATTATCAACCTCTCAAAACAAATCATCCTGTGGATTTTGGTGCTACTGGACTATAGTCATTGAGGCAGATTACCATACTCTTCTTTGGTACCGGTATAAGGCAAATGGGTACCTCAGTCTGTGTAAGCAAGAGGTTAGAGATCTTAGTGAACAGTCCAACCAGTTGATCAGCATAAGTCTAGTACTTAGTCAGGTAACCCTTTTGGACTGCGTACTTTCCAGGGGTTCACCTTCCTGAAGGATGCTCGCATGCTCGAGACTGAAATCACAGGATCACTGGGAGCTTTGGGAGTACGTGATGGGCCCTTGGTGTTTTGACAGTGAAAGCAAGCATAGAAGGCATTGAGCTCATTTGGAAGTGAGGCCCTGTTGTTGCCTTTGCTGCTTGGTTTTACTTTATAAGTGATTATAGTATTCAAGCCCTTCCACAACTCTCAACCATCCTTTATTGATTCAAGTTTAGTCCAGAATTGCTACTTTGCCCATGAGATGGCTTTCTGGAAATCGTACCTGGACATCTTATAACTTTCTTGATTGCCAGACTTGAATGCCTGTGATCTGGCCCTCAGCACATTGCGGATCTCATGGTTTATCCAGGGCTTCTGACTGGGGAAGTCTGAATGCTTTTGTGGGGGGACACACATCTACGACTGCTTTTATAAAGTCCTTGACGACCATGGTATATTCATTCAGATCCACAGATGAGTCCCTGAACATGGCCCAGTCCACCGACGTGAAGCAATCCTGTTGCCGTCGCTCTGCCTCCTGCAACCACCTCTTTGTTGTCCTAATCTCTGGAGCCTTGCTCTTTAGGGTCTGCCTGTGTGCAGGTAGGAGATGGACAACCAAGTGACCAGATTTCCCGATATGCATTCTGGGCATGGAATGGTAAGCATTCATTATTTTAGTATAACAGTGGTCTAGTCTGTTGGGTCCTCTGGTGTTACAGGTTATATGCTGATGGTAATTGGGCAGGGATTTGGTCAAACAAGCCTAATTGAAATTCCCAAGCACAAAATGTATCGTGATGGACTGTTTCTTGTTTAGTAATGACATCATGCAGTATTTCAAGCTCTTGTTTATAGCCTCCACTGATGATATATAAAGTGTGGTCAAGATCATGGAGGAAAGCTCCCTTGGTAAATAGAACTGACAGCCTTTGATCATTAAGTGTTCAAGTTTGGGGGAACACGAGTTCAATACAACCAACACACCGGAGCATCACAGAGAGATCATCATGGAAGACACACCTTCTCTTTTCGTCTTTTCCGAATCAGCAGTTCACGTATTAGGAAGCCTTCAGGTTTGATCGCTGTATTTGGAGTGATGTGAGTAAGCCACATCTTGGTAAAACACAGAACACAGCAAATTCACAAAAAGATGATGTCTGTAAATTTTCACAATGATTCCCAAATTACTACATGAGTGATGACACCAGGAGATTATCAGGAAATGTCTTTGAAATATTATGCACAAGTGTTTAAACTATCAGGGTGGGTGAGTGATGAAAACACCAGAATGAATTTTTTTTTATGTTATACTTACTTTTTCCCTGTGAATCTGCACTATAGATCAGTGAATTGTCATTTTGGAGAGAAATGGCTCCAATAATTGAAGACCTTATGCACCTGTCAGCGACCAATCAATAACCTCCAATCTTAAAACACAAATTACCACAGTAGAGGTCGCTGTGATGTTTCTTATCATTTTCTTTTTTTTTCAGATTGTTGTCTTTCTCTTGTCAGTCACATGGTTTCCCTCACCCCGGCCAGGATTAACCTCATTTGTTTTTGGATTGTGTAACGTAATCTGAGATTACCAAATGCATTTCTGAACACTGAGCTCATTTTCTGGGGAAAATGTGTTCATGCCTATCCAAAGGAAATAACATTTGCAGTGTGACAAAGTGAAGACACTCATTTGGAAATCAGTCAGAATGATTCCCACCCACCACAGCTTCTCTTCCTAGTTCCTTAGCAACTCTTCTGCATCTGTTCTATCCTTTAAATTGGGCTAAAGGTCCATTCATTTTATTTTACTCTACCTTGTTTCAGTGTAAGGTTCGATCTGTGCCACAACATGCTCCTTCAGTTCTTGACTTGCAGTTCAATTTTAGTTAATAAATAACACTGATGGAATCACGCTCCATATCATCACCTTAGCTGCCTGCTTCCATTTGTCTCAGTTCCATGGATGAGTGAGATCCTTTCCCCACATCTCTGCTACTTCACTACAGAGGATCAATGCACTTAAGTTTCTATTGGATTTTGGGATGTGTATCTGATTTTATTCGATCTGCTGGTTGTTATCATTCATTCCTTTATCTCACAAACTTTAAGCACATGAATGGTATGAGAATCAATCAAAAGAAAATCATGACCAAGACCTCCGCTCTTCCAAAAGCTCTGTTGATTCTCTTTACTTTTATATGAGCATTTTACAAATAGCAAACACAGGTTACACTCAGCAGACCTATACCAGAATGATAAGTGTGTTTGAAATGAATTGGTAATCACCCCATATTCCTGAACAAATATGTCAGACGCATGCAAGGAGTTAGGATCTTTTATTGTACCATGATAACAGTCAAATAATGATCTCTTCTAATTGGTTTATTGGGGATATCCTTTTGAATCAAGTTCATTTAGCTGTTGAGAATAGGAGAAAAAAAATCTTAATTCTGCATGCTTGTTGGAAGTGAATGAAATGGAGTAAAAATAATGAAGCTTTTGCCTTTTCTACTCCACAGCCATGTTTGATGATGACATTCTTTGAGCAGCTAAGCCTGAAGAAGAAGCCTCATTACCTTATTCAAACTGGAATCCTTTCTTGATGTTCTACTGGGCAAAGAATTCACAGAACCCAAACCTCCAATGTTTAATGACATGGCAAATTTATTTCCCATGGTAGGGATTCTAGGACAAGAGGGCACGACTTCAGGATTGAAGGACATTCATTTGTAACTGAAATGTAGAGAAATTACTTTAGTCAGAGGGTGCTAAATCTGCGAAATTTGTTGCCACGAGCAGCTGTGGAGGCCAAGTCATTGAGTGTATTTAAGGCAGAGATAGATAGGTTCTTGATTAGCCAGGGCATCAAAGGGTATGGGGTGAAAGCAGGGGAATGAGGATGACTGAAAGAATTGGATCAGCCCATGATTGAATGGCAGAGCAGACTCGATGAGCCAAATGGCCTACTTCTGCTCCTATATCTTATGATTTTATGGTCTTTTTGCATCAATTCAACTTGTAAAACAATAATCTAGTGTTGCAGCATCTGTGGGAAAAAAAAACGAATTTCAAGTCCAGGACCCACCAGCAGGATGGCAAAAATAGGAAGTTAATACATCATCAATATCAGAAAAGGTACAGAATGTGTGTGGAACAAACATTTCAAAACTGTGGCTTGTCCTCTACTATATATTTCATACGACTCCATTCTCACTTCTCTCCACCAAAGCACAGAGATCTCCTAATCCTATCTCCCAGCCTACCAACTCCTGTTTAAACACATCATCTTTTTCAATTTCCAGCAGCTCCACAAGATTCTACCACCAAAAATCGCCAACCCTTCTCTTTCAATATTTTGAAGGGGTCCCACTCCTTCTGTGACTACCAGGTCTACCTCTCTCTCCACACTGAACGTTGTTTGCCTTACAGTACTTCCCCAGGAGTTGCAACGCCTCTTCCCTTCCTGCATCCGAGGACCTAAACAGTCCTTCCAGGTGCAGCAGTAATTCAGTCATATTTCTTCTAATGTACATGGTGTCAACAGTGTGGTCTCTTTTAAATTGGAAATCACTTTGTGGAATACCTGGGTCTGGTCTTCAGGAGTGACTCTGAGTGACTCTAATTCAAACTCCCCCCTCCACTTCCCACTCTTACCTCCTACTCTCCGTGGCTTCCTGCATGGATCCAATGAAATTCGTGGCAAGAATGAAGAGCACATCACAATTACAGTCTGGGCATTTTGCCGCCTACTGAACAGCATGTTCTCAAATTTCAGCCTACTCACCTTTTCTCTCTGTCTGCATCAATAGAGTCCATTACCCCTCTTCATCATTTTTGGCACAATTTCTCTTTTTTCCTTTTCTTTTACCATTTTCTGTCAGCACATCATGTCCTGTTGGCTAGAACCCATAATCTCACTCCTAGCAAAACACTGTGCAGATGGAGAACCAATGGTTCTCACTGCACCCTAACTCTTTCAATAGGCTCAGCAGGTTCTGCAGATGCTGGGAATCTTCAGCAGCACACACAAAATGCTGGAGGAACTCTGCAAGTCAGGCAGCGCCCCTCCGTGAATGCTGCTTGACTTGCTGAGTTCCTGCACAACTTTGTGCAAATGTCTCAATAAGCATGAAGGGGCTGTTTCCATGTTGTATGATCTAGTACTCTGTGGCTCCGATGAACCTTTTGAACTGAACGTAGAATTGAAACAATTTACATGGTCATTTAATTTGGTTGAGTACCTCACATTTTGGGCGCTCATTTTTTTTCCTCGTTCCTTTTCTGGTTTAAGATTTCATTTGTCCCCTTATATCCACATCTTCTACCAGAGAGCTTCCCTTTCAACCACCACTTCTGATTTCTCCTGATCTCCACTCTGATATGGATCTTTTATAGTGCCTTTCCACCACATACAAGTAAATATGTAGTGGAATACTCCCTATTTGCCTAAGTGTAGCTTCAGAAACTCCCAGTGCACTCCTTAACCTGAAACATCAACTTTCCCTGTGACTCTTCAGATGTTGCCTGACCTACTGAGTTCCTTGAGCAGAGCACAGTACTTGGAGTACTATCACAAACATCAGAAAATCCATGGATGCTGGGAATCCAGAGAAATACACACAAAATGCTGGAGGAAATGTTCCTCCAGCATTGTGTGTGTGTGTGTGTGTGTGTGTTACTTGGAGTACCATGAGCAATCTTGGGCCCCTTATCTAAGAAAGAATGTGCTGGCATTGGAGAAGTTCCAGAGGATGTTCACGAAAATTATCTCAGGAGTGAAAGGGTTAACATATAAGGAGCATTTAATGCTGAACCTGTACTCGCTGGAGTTTAGAAGTATGAAGGGGGATTTCATTGAAATATATCAAATATTGGAAGGCCTAGATAGAATGGATGTGGAGAGAATGTTTCCTATAATGGGGGAGTCTAGGCCCAGAGGGCAGAGCCTCAGAATAGAGGGATGTTCATTTAGAACAAAGAAGAGAAGGAATTTTTTTAGCCAGAGGGTGGTGAGACTGTGGAATGCATTGCAGCAGAAGGCTGTGGATGCCAAGTCATTGAGTATATTTAAAGCAGAGCTTAATAGGTTCTTTGTATTCAGTGCATCAAAGGTTACAGGGAGAAAGAGGGAGAATGGAGCTGAGAGGGATAACAAATCAGCCATGATGGAATGGTAGGGCAGACTCAATGGGATGAATGGCCTAAATCTGCTCCTATGTCACATGGCTGTGTGGTCTTCACTTTTTGTTTTCTCTATCCTACTCCCTTTCTTCACACTTAATTACTGGTTAATTTCTCAAATGTTTGCTACTCTAGTGAAAAGTCAACAACCTGCACATTAACTCTATTGGTCAGGGAGCATCAAAGGGATGAAAACCTGAGTCAACATTTCAGACTCAGAACTCTTCATCTGATGGTCCTTATCCTGAAGCATTAGCTGTGTTTCTCTCCCTATGGTGGTGGCCTCATCTTCTGAGTGTTTTTTTTTCTTTATTTTTGTTTTGGATTCTCAGTATTTTCAGTCTTTATTTTACACCATCTATCTGAACTCTGTTTTTCTCTCCACATATTCTGCCTGATTTGCTGGGTATTTCCAAACTGTCTGTTGTTTTTTTTTATTTTCAACATCACATTTCTGTTCGCTCTATGTTAAATTATAAAACTGCAGGTCTCAGTTGCTTCGTGACCTTTCCTACATATTTTTTATGTTTTCTCTCTGTCTATTCCTGCAACATTCACCTTGTTCTCAATTTCTATTTGTTGAATTGGTCTTCTTTACTAACTCCCTCTGGTATCAACTAACCCTTTAGAAGAGCTCGGCATTTTGTAGGTTTTGAGTTTCTGCCTTGGGAATTTTTCTAACAATTTCACTCTTAGGGTTTTTTCCTTCCTTTATGTTATCAAGGAGTCATGCCTCAGTTAATTAGTCCAAGGTTTTCTTTGATATCTTTTCATTTTCCCTGAAGCTGAAGAGAAACTTTGCATTGGATTTTATTTTGTCCCATGAAAGATCTTTGAAATTCCCATCACTATTCACACAAAAACTGCTTAATTCCTTTTTAGGCATTAACTGTGTTTGCTACATCCTCCAACATAAATAGAGATGAATTCAGTCAGGCCCCTGTTGGCTCCTCATATTTCACATACTCAGGGTGATTCAGTCTCATCTGGATTTGAGTTTCTAACATGTACTCATCAACCAAGGGTCTCGTTTGTATGCTTCCTCAGGACTCTTATGTTTTAAAAAAAATCATGTGCACTATTGCAGAATACAGAATATTTAATATTAATTGAATACTGTTAAATCAGGCTGCACCTATCAAGTCTAGGTGATCATCAGGGCTGCACGAAACACTTCTGCTTATTAGAAAAGTCGTAATATTCTGAGATACATACTGGATCCAGTGATATGTTGTCTTAGCCTCTTGGCATAGGCTATTGGTAGCCAGTAGCACATTGCATCCCAGTCGCAACTAATAACCATTAGGCATAATAAAGACGTGTGTGTAGACTCATATATATATAATACATCTGTTTAATGTGCTTTGCCAAAAGCATTCAAATTTAAATGTGTGTCTCCACCCCTCGCACTTGAATAATTGTTGCATTACCAAAAATAATTTGAAGGGCAAAGAATTTTCCTTCTACAATGAGTATTTTCTATTTATAGCTGAGTATGGTGAAATTAATAGGTTACATTGCCAAGTGTTGCTCAATTCTGATTCTCTTCTAATTACTAGAGAGAATTTCGTCTTCCATACTCGGATCTTGTCCACGTGTGGACTCTTTCAGCATTAAATCTAGCTCTGGACTATTTCTGTCCTGTGTCCAGACTGCAGACACCAGCAGCAGTAAAGATTAACTCTGTTCCTGCTGTGATCTTTTCATCTTTTACACCTTGCAGTAACATTTCTGACAATAGTTGACCATTCCCAAAGCTTGCATGGAAATTTACTGATCCTGAAATAATTTTGTAAACTAAGAGTAGAATAGCCAGCTTTGCCACGTTGCCAAGTCCTTATGTATATTTAAGGCAGGGATTAATAAATTCTTGATTGGTTAGGGTATGAAGAGATATGGATTGAAGGCAGGAGATTGGGGCTGAGAGGAAAAATGGATTAGCCATGATGAAATGTCAGAGAAGACTAGATGGGACAAATAGCCTAATTCTGCTGCTATATCTTATGGTCCTATAAGCTGAAGGATAAGTGTCATGATTTCCATATGAAAGTGTCCTATGTATTGTAATGGCTAGGAACAAAATCAGAATCAGAATCAGGTTTATCATCACTGACATATATCATGAAATTGTTTGTGTTGTAGCAACAGTAAAAACTTACTGTAAGTTACAATAAGAAATATATTAATAATAAGTATACAAAAACAGAGCAAAATAGTGAGATAGCATTCAAATTCATGGACCATTAAGAAATATGGAGGAAGCTCCATACGGAAGAAACCTTTCCTAAAATATTTACTGTATGTCCCCAGACTCCTGTATCTCCTCCCTGATGGTAGTAATGAGAAGAGGGCATGTCCTCAGTGGTGAGGGTCCTTAATGATGGATGCTGCCTTCTTGAGGCACTGCCTTTTGAAGATGTGTTGCTGGTGGCAAGGCTAGTGCCCATGATGGAAGTTGATAAGTTTACAGCCCTCTGTCACTTTTTTGCCCGACCCTGTGCATTGGCTCCTCCATACCCAGATAGGCGATGTATCTGGTAAGGTTGCTGTCCACTGTACATCTGTAGAAGTTGGTTAGAAGTGTGCACTAGGCATAAAGACTATGTGCTTGCAGCAAGCCATAGGTTTAATGCACATGCAAAGAAGAGGCTTGCAGCTTTGTTGAATTACTTTGTGACTGGATTCAGTGTGTACCATGCACCCGAGGGGAGCTTCCTTTTGGTACAAAATAGTCATTCCGACAGTGCTTAAAAAGTTTGCTGGGAGCTACAACCTCAAAGAAAATTTATGAACTTTTTTATTCTACTTATTCTGGTGTACTAAACTCCAGATACTGTCTTTGGGTTCAGTAGCTTGTCAGGCAATGCAAATTGAATCTGGCAAACCAAAATGTCACTTTCTACAGACATACAAGGCATCGGGTACAAGAATAACAGTCGGCTACTGGATTTCTTAATATTTCTTCCATTTTGATAAATTTTCTAATGGGCAAAACAACAAAGGCTGACATTTGGATTTAACTGCAATTTCAAGGAATAATAACTGAATGTTTTTCAGTTCAGTGTCCTCAGTAAAATGGCCCATTATCTATGGTTTTGCTTGTTAACTTTACCTCTTATAGAAGTATAATTACCTCGCACCAGGGGCTTAGATGGAGCAGAGTTCATTAAAATACATGTATGACAGTTTCTTGAAGCAATATGTAGATAGTCCAATCTGAGAATGTGTTTGAAGAGGGTGCAACGCAATAGTCCAAATTCAGTCAGTCCTTTGCAGTGCAGAGTAGTCCCGAAAGCTCCATAGACTCAATTTGAGATGGAACTGGATAGTTTAGAACAGAATGTTGTGCCTGTGAAGGCCAATGTTTGTGGTGAAGATGGACAAAGACATATAGCAGTGTGGAGGTGACAAAGTCACACTAAATAAAGTTGTACGTGATGAGCAATGACTGCCACTCACTAACCCACTGTTAGTAGAATCAAAGCTATTCAGTGAATTTGACCTTTCTCATTCCTTCAGATAATTGAACACAGATGAAGATAGTCAACGGTGCTTGACCAACAGCAGGCAGAAGGGCTCTGCTCATATACAAGGTTACTTTGGAGTCAAGTCTTTGCCTAGATTTTCCGGCCACAATGGACATAATCTCATAAGGTCTGAGTCATTGCCTACTTGACTAAGGTAATCTACTGGTTGCTTGGAGTACAGAAGATGAAAATCTTCTGATTTTTATGGAAGTATTTCGGAGATGACATGAGCACAATGTGAACCTTGTCACGTACCCCGTGATGGGAATAAAAAACGAGCAGAGATGGAAAACACTTTGGAGTCCAGTATTGCTATTAACTAATAATCTTTATTAGTAACTACGCAATACGGTAATATAAATGTAGATAAATCAAACAGGTTAGCAATGATTATATACGAGTAAGTATATCAGTAAGTGTGGAAATATATAAAAAAACAAGCTTCTTCAAGTCTAGGAGTTAAAAGATACAGTCCTACAATGATGAATAAAGTACAGTTTAGTTCAGTTCGTGGTGCTGAGCTGAGTAGTGATGGAGCGAGAGAGAGAGAGAGAGAGAGAGAGAGAGAGAGAGGGAGAGATTTGAGTCTTCAATTGAGTTGAACCCATCCATCTTCTGGCTGTCCTCCGAAATCCATTAAAAGTCACCGACTGTGACCACAACAAAGGGGACCAGTTTTCTGTGGTCGAGCTATCAACCCAGGCAAAGGGTGGACACATGGACAACTCCCCACCGGTCAATCCCTTTTCTCACTGCAAGAGCGACTGATCGATCTGCCTGATCGATCCTCCAAAAAACCACTTTTCCTGAGGGCACAGCAAAGCTCATTCAGTGTCCACAAACATATGTCTGAGGTCTATATCATCTGACCTGCTATTTATCTCACCGTATTGGGTACCAACTGTCATTCAAATAATTCCTCCTTCCCTTCTCTGTGTAAGAAATGTACAAGGCAAATGTCCTTGAGAAGTATAAACACGCTGCCGAAAAATCATAACTTCGATTGTCCATCAAATATCGCCACCCTTGGTCACCATAGCAACTTACGAGCTGCTCAGTGCTCTCCAACTCAGCAGAAATCCAAAAGTTACTCCCAGTGCCTTAAAGTAACAGTCCAAAAGTTAGTCCTAGTCTCTCTCTCTCTTTCTTTCTTTCTCTCCCTCTTTTCAAAACAAGATATCGGTGTTAAATAACTCTCTCTCTCTCTCTCTTTTCAAAAGCACAGTTCATAGGGGTAATTCAGGACCCCGTCACAACCTGAAGCAAACAATATGCACCTTTCACCACAATCCGTGGCATGTGTTGGTTTGTAGACTAAAGGAAACTGTCTATAGCCAGAAAAGAGTAGAGCTGGTCACCATGTACCAAAACCTAAAATAGAAAACTGAATCCAATGTCCTTCCCAGGAATGGTGCTGTGGTATGTGTGATTCTTTGCTAGATTTTGAAATGACATTTAGACCACTGCATTACTCACTGAAAATGGATATGAGGTATAATTGGAACAGGGAACAATAAAGTCCCTGTGATAAATACAAGAAAAAAAAAACTAGGAGCCTCATGAGAAGAGGATGAGGGATAGAGAAAAAACTGATGGTAGGAGGGAATAGGAAGGATGAACAAAGGGAGAAGCAAGTTAGCTCGTGAGAGGAGCATGTGTGAGAGGAGAGCATCGTGGGTGTGGGTTATATGAAATTAGAAAAGTCAATATTCATCCAAATAGGGTTGTGAGCTACAATACCATGGGGAAATAACATTAAAAATATTATTTTTGCAACCATTTCCATGGTTTACCAAACCTTCTCAGATATTACATGTAGCTTTGTGTTAGAAAAGGAAATGGTGCTTTCCTTCTATTGATCGACAGGCACTCACAATAGATTGAAATGAAACACATAGGTTCCTCTAACATTGTTGACCATGCTGTTGATGAACTGAAGGGTTTTTGAGCATTTGAATGAAGTGTTCATTTCCCTAACAATGTTCTCAGTTTTGGTCTGCTGTGTTTGCAGACTTCATAAAACAGCATGTCAAGGAACATTCTATGATTCCTTTATATTATAGGTATCCAGCTTCAATGAAACTGCTGAGACTCAGTGATTGGTGGAGTAGGTAATATAGAAGAGGGTATTCTTCGGCTACAGTGTGATGCTAACCTGATGGTAAAATGAGCTGAGGAAAGGGCAGATGGAATTTAAATATGAGGAGATGTGTTTTGGGAGTAGCAATGTGGCTAGGGCATACATTATAAATCGTAGAGTCGTATGGAAAGTTAAGAATGGAATTACTTTAGTGTGCAAGTCCAAAGATCTTTGAAGGACGATAACATTGTGCGGAACTGGAACTGAAATAGGCTTGTATTGTCACATACACCAAGATGCAATGAAAGGTCTTGCATACTGTCCATAGATACCAAATCATTACACCGTGCATTGAGGTAATACAAGGTAAAGCAATAATAGAATACAGAATAAAGTGCACAACTACATGTGACAAAAAGTTGCTTGATCATAATGAAGTAGGAATTTGTCTTTTCATATCAGGGAACCATTCAATAATCTAGTTATGGCAGGTAGAAATTATCCTTGAGCCTTGTCATACATATGGGATAATGACCTTCAGCAGTTTGGACATTGAATACAAGATCAGGGTGCTTTGCACTTCATAAAATATTAGACAGACTTCAGCTTCTGCACACTATATGCAGTCCTGGTCACCATATTACAGGAAAGACGTGACAGTGCAGGAGAGGACTCGGTGGAGATTCACCAGAATGTTGCCTGGGATAGGACATTTAAGTTATGAAGAGAGACAGGAGACGCTGGGTGTGTTTTCCCTGGAGCAGTGAACGTAAAGCGGATCATATTTGAATTATATAAATTATCAGTGATATTGATATGATGGACTGCAGGAAACATTTCCCTGTTTCCAAGGCAGGCAAAATACAGGATGTAGGTTTAGGGTAAGGGGTAAGAGATTTAGATTGGATCTGAGGAGGAAACAGAGAGGGTGAATATTTGGAACACTCCTGAGGGAGTGGTTGAAGCAGAATTACTGATAGCATTTAGCAAGTGACTGGGCAGTCATTTGATTCACCTGGGCATGGAAAGCAGTTGGCAAATGGTGGTTGATGGAATTAAAACAGTTGGGAGCCTATCAATTGGCATGGACATAATGGGCTGCATGGTCTTCTTAAATGTATGACTCTATGACTCTAATTTCAATCAGAATAGGTACAGAAGTATGCACTAAGGAGGGTACGGGAAACTCTGTATGAAACATCACATGGCCAACATCTTGATGAAGTAGAGAAAATTCTCTATTCTGCCACTGGATATAGACTAGCAGAGAAAATTGAAGGGAGGATTGAGAACACTCTTGAGCTTTGCTCTACTGAATTCGGCTTCTACAGTTTAACAGCAGCAATTGAGTCAAAATTGCCATTATGACACTAACCAGAAGCAACTCAGTTTCAAGCAAAACAAGTATCATTATATTCTTAACCTTCTTAGCACATCAAGCCCACACAAGTGTGAACAAGAATCCATAAAAACAGTTCGCAGAAACCACAGATATTTAGTTGAAATTGGTGAAAAATCCAAATGTTCATATGGATCATAAGGTAAACTGTAAACTGTGTCTTTTAGGCAAATTATTCAATCATGAAGTAACAGTTGAAT
The DNA here is from genome assembly GCF_963921235.1 of Mobula hypostoma. NCBI lineage: Eukaryota > Metazoa > Chordata > Chondrichthyes > Myliobatiformes > Myliobatidae > Mobula > Mobula hypostoma. The sequence continues at coordinate 69,700,204 of NC_086109.1, forward strand.
TGGGTTGAGTGCTGGAAATGAAGCACCTGATGCAGAAATTTTCAACAAAGATACAGAACCTTCCATTAAACTCAAAACTAAGACATCATCCTAAGGTTGATTTACAATCAAGACCCATATGTGTTGCAATGAGTGAGTGAGGCGAACCCAAGTACAGGACACAGGCACGGAGATTGAGCTAGGATGCTTATGCGGACGTGAACGTTGAACAGCAAACAGGAGAGATCTTGACACGGGGCCTTGACACGGAGAGACAGGATTTCATAAGTAAACCTTGAAAATGGAGCAAATCTTAGAATACACGGAACTAAGCGGCCAGGAAATGTTAATTACCACAAAGGCAAGACCAACGATCTGGCGACTAATGGTTGTAACACCGGGGTTCTTGTGCTGCAGGTCTTGATGGAAACCAGGTGTGCCTTCACCAAAGAGAATTTGAGGCAAATGGGAAATTAACGGTCAGAACTGTGGCACAATCAAAGGAAATTAGGAGAAAGATAGGGAATTAACGAGCGGGACTATGACAATATGGGAATCAGAAAAATGTGCAGAAGAGCTTTACCAGGATGCTGCCTGGATGAGAAAGCATGTGATATAAGAAGAGGTTGAACAATTGTGGGTTATTTATTCTGGAGCGACTGAAGTGGAGTGGAGATCTACAAATGGCATATAGGATTATGAGAGTCCTGGATAGAATAGAAAGCCAGCATATTTTTCCCAGGGTTCAAATATCTAATACCAGAGGCCATGCATTTAAAGAGAGAGGGGGAAATTCAAAGGATATGTGCAAGGGAAGTTTTTTTATATATAGAGAATGGTTGACACCTGCATTGTTCTGCATGGAATGATGGTGGAGACAAATATGATAGTGATGTTCAAGAAGCTTTTAGCTAGGCACATGCATGTTTAGGAAAAGGAAAGATATGGACATGTAAAAGGATTATTTCAGTTGGGCATTTGATTACCAATAGAATTAGTTTGATATAACATTGTATGCTGAAGGGCTTGATCTTGTGCTGTACTGTTCTATGTTCTAAAGACTGAAAATGAAGATTAGTCAAAATTATGCTTGCTGTTTATTCTATGTTAGAAATGATATATTACTTGCATTTGTCAGTTATTTCTTTTCAAAAGAATGGGGAGCATTATGGTGTATTTCAAATTATGGAAAATGTTGCTTAATTTCTGTTTATTTATGAATTAATTTAGCAAGAAAGATAGATAGATATATATATAGTACCATATATGCAATATCTTTGTGCATTTATGAAGGCATCTGACCGTCTGAGTTAAAGCAAACACTTTCAAGTCAGTAATATTTTGAAGTGAATAGTATAGTCCTGAGCTTTACTGTCACAGCTATCATCCACAGTTGCTGACTGCAATCAATATTTTAACCAAATCCGGAATATTGATCCATTTGGTCCTGATAGTTGAAGCTGTGATGAGAGGCTCTGAATGGTGGTAGGACCACAGATTAAATATTGGACTAATGAGCTTTACTGGCAAAAATTCTCTTTCAAACTTTGACAGCAGGAAAAGCGTTGACCCGTCCAGCTTTGCTGACTGTCGAAGTAATAATGATTTCTACTAAATTTTCAGGAATGCTTAAATACCATTAGAAACAATAAATAAACATTAAACATCTAAAATACCTCAAAAATGATCAAATGATGGGGAAGCACTGCAAGATCCTGCTCCACTCTTACTGTCCATGGGTGTCCAGTGGCAGCTGCTGGGAATTCCACAGTGGCTTGTGGAATTTGAACAGTAATTTTAGGACAACCGCATCTGTATAGAGTCCTGAAGTTTTTCAGGACTTAATCTGAACTCGACATGTTGCCTTCTTGGATGAACTTACTTTTTAAATCATACTTTGCAATTACTAACAGTTCAGAATGTACTCAAATAATCACTTAATTTCATTCTGATGTTGATTCAAATAATATTTGCCACAAGGTACTTTTAAAGTATTGAAACCGTATAAGCATTTTTGCTTCTTCCACGTGAAACCAATAATCAGTGTAAGAATCAATAAGATTAAGGAGCTGTATCATTTAACTGGCTTGTAAAGTGATAAACTGCAAAGGCGGATACAGAAATCTCTCAAATTAAATCAAATTCAGACGTTGCATTGATGAGAAGATTAAGACATACTCAATCCTTTCTTTGGAGTTGATGGGTTATTAATAATATCTTAAAGATACTATCTAATTAATCTCAGACCATCTTCAAGACAGTTTATAAGGAAATTATTTTGAAGTCAGAACCAAATAGGAGTTCATGTGTGAAGGTTTGACTTAAATTAAGATATCCGGATGAAAGGGTCAAGACAATAGTAAAGAATATCATCTAGATCTGAAAAAGTAGAATCCAAGTTGAGGGGGAACAACCCTAGAGACCTAGATGGATGAACCCAAATTGGCTTTTATATGCCCTGAGAATTGAAGAAAAGCTGGATCACCTGGTGTACAGGAACTTCAGTCACTGGATGAGTAGTGGAGGACAGAGTGAAAAACCAGACACATATTTCTCTGGGTTCTTTTTTCAGGAACAAATAACAGATTTCATAACTTTGTCATATTCTGTTCTCTGCATCATCTGTGGAACAGCAGCTTGGTACAGGTGATACTTATATCATTCTTTTCTCATTAATTCTGCAGCTTTGATAAATTACTGCACCAAGTTGGTTTTATTAAATTTCCTCTACAAAGTGCAAAGTTGAGAAGTTTAATTTCTGTAAAATCTGCACAGCCAGTGTTATGCAGACATGACAATAAAACAGAATGAAGACTTTTGTGTTTCCTTTCTTTGAACTTTTCCTTTCAGCAAAGTGCAGACTGAGAAAAATCAAGCTTACATGCCACGTTTCCTACAGGCAGCAAAATAAACTTGAAGAGTGTTTTTTTTAAATTTAAAGAGCACTTACAATGGCTGGCACATACACAACCTAAAATATACTCTGTGTGTCAGCAATTGAACATGCATCATGCAGCTCGGGTGTACACAAAGGATTTGCTTTGCAAAGCTCCATTAATACATCAATGTGACAACTGATTCAGATGCTGTGGCCCTTTAAATAGTTGAAGCAATGCTCAGGTGCATGCAACCTCTAGAGGCAGAGCACTGGGTGGGCAGGCCTTTATATAGCATAGCTAATTAACCCCAAGTCTCAAAGTTTAGGTGAAACTAGCCATCCAAATGAAAAAGCAACAGATGTCCCCTCTACACCCTTCCTTTCTCACTCTTGTACTAGTTGGAAATGTACAAATCGTACAATGCACTTTCAAAGCATTTGCTGTAGTGTCAAGCAGATAGAGACTCTCCGACCTTGATGTCAGTTAATTTGAAAACTACTGTACAAGTGCTTAATACATTAGTCTGAAATTCTTTTCATAACTTCCAGATAAAATAAATAGATTTTGTAATGGGTCAAAATTATTAAGTCCGGTATATGATAAAATAGCATTGAGAATTTTAGACAAGCCTTTCACATATCTACTCCAACACCACTTCCTACGGTGGGAGAATAGATGCTGTTAGTCATTAATCCTTCCAACACTGAAAGAATTGTCAACTTTCAAAATGATAAAATACTTAACTTCACATAAAAAGTGCTGGATGAACTTAGCAGGCCAGGCAGCATCTATGAAAAAGAGTAAACAGTTGACATTTCAGCCGACTCTTCTCAGTCCTGATGAAGGGTATCGGCCTGAAATGTTGACTGTTTATTCTTTTTCATAGTTCCTCCAGTGTTCTCTGTGTGTTGCTTGGATTTCCAGCATCTGCAGATTTTCTCTTGTTTGTGATTACATTACTTAACTTACATCTTATGATTAGTAATTAGATCATTTATTTCTGCAGGAGTCCGATCATAGAACTCAATTGTAGAAATAGAACTAAAATAACTCAGTGGTGCATTGTTACACATGAGCCATTAGCTGGTCAGGGTAAGTTCAAGTTTGTACTGTCAATCCGACTAATCTTTCCCAATACAGCTGTACCTCTGATAGGACACTACAACACACACACACACACAAAACATGCACACTGATTTTGCTTACTTCTGTAAAGGAGAAGCTGTTTTGCAAAGTGCCTCCAAAAGAATTATTCTGACTGAAATTATAGTTACTGCAAATGTTGAAGATACCCTCTGTTTTACAGGAAGGTGATCAACACAGACTGTGGATGATGAAACTCATGAATAAATTACCATGTAGAATGATTAATTCCTTCTTAAAACATCTACTTCCCTCATATCAATCATTCCATTAGAGAAAAAGAGTTCATTGCAGAGGAGGCTGAAGGCCGCTAGCATGCATAACTACCTTATCCCTTGACATGTTTACACACTGAAAGGCAATATAATACTTCATGTATTTATCCAATGTGTGGCCTGATATTCTGACAGCCTCAAAATATTTTTTTTTCTTTTTCCTAATTTGGATCATCCAATTTCACACTGTTAAAGTCAAAGGACCCCTCTGCCTCTTCTGCCTGCCCCATCCCACTTTGCACTCCCACTCGTAATAATTGCTTGTCCGACGCTCTGCCCTCTCTGCTCCAATGCCATCCGATGGATTTTCCCAGCATGCAAGTGCTGCCCAACCAGCTGCTGCTACTACATCTTCAGAGTCAGTGAGAGGCTGGTATTAATCATATTTTTCAATGGGACACTCTGCTATTCATCTCTCTGACACTTCTACCATTCGAGAGCCCAGTACAGACCACAGACCATTGAGTAATAAGATTACTCATTACCGTGCTTCATTGCTTCTCCTGCCTTCTCCATTGAGTGGCTGTTCAACAGTGGATTCCTGTCCGCCAGATCAGAAATAATTTATGCTTTTTTTAAAGAGTGTCTGCATGTTAAACTAAGGGTGTAAAGGTTTATAATCTACATTTGTGATTTGTTCATACAGGTAGTACCACAAAATCAGCAGGCACTTTTCCAGCAAATTAATTGTCCTTGGAACAACTAAGCAGGGAGACAGAGAAAATATAAAATCATCTGCACAGCAACAGAAACAATGTTTGTGTATTATCACAGGTCAAAGATTCAATGACAAAGTGCAAACAGCAACGTTATATCAACTTTATTGTCCATATCCTGTTGCTTAAATTTAAATAGATATTATTAGAGTCTGATAAGGACTTTAAAGTCTACATTGTGGTATGAACCAGGAATTTAAGCAAGTTATTACAAAGTGTTGCAACTTAATTCCATTGGGGAAAAATTTGGTCATTTAGACTTGACAATTGGGAGAACAATATCCTCGACATGAACTCACCCCCAAACAGTTATTCAGGGGTCATTGGTTCAATGGTTAGAGTCATAGAGAAGTGCAGCACAAAAACAGGCCCTTCAGCCCATCTAGTCCATGCCAAACCATTTAAACCATTTTCCATTAACCTGCACCTGGACCATTGCCTTCCACACACCTAAAAGCCATATACTTACTTAAGCTTGCTTAAATGTTGAAATCAAGCTTGCATGCACCACTTGAGCTGGCAACTCATTCCACACTCTCAGGAGACTTTGAATGAAGAAGTTTCTCTTCATGTTCCCTCTTAATCTTTTCACCTTTCTCCCTTAACCCATGACCTCTGCTTCAATGATTGCAGAGAATATATACAGTATACGACCTGAAATTCTTACTCCATCAAAGTCAATGGAACTGAATGTAATAGGATGACTAAAACCTGTTGTCCGTCTGAGCCCCCTCTTTACTGCAAGTACCTAAGGATGAATGCCTGTCCACACAAGCTTGATCGTATTTTCAGTTCAGTTTCAGTTCAGTTTTCGTTTATTGTCATTTAGAAATGCATGCATTAAAAATGATACAATGTTCCTCCAGAATAATAACACAAGAAAACACAGGACAAACCAAGACTAAAACTGACTAAACCACATAATTACAACATATAGTTACAACAGTGCAAAGCAATACCGCAATTTGATAAAGAGCAGACTATGGGCACGGTAAAAAACAGTCTCAAAGTCCCGATAGACTCATCATCCCATGCAGGCGGCAGAAGGGAGAAAATCTCCCCGCCATGAACCTCCAAGCGCCGCCAACTTGCCGATGCAGCACCATTGGAAACACCGCACAGCAGCGGACTCTGAGTCTGTCTGAAAACTTCGAGCTTCCGACCAGCCCCTCTGGCATAGCTTCTCCGAGCACCATCCTCTGCCAAGAGCTTTGACTGCCAAGCAACAAGCAAAGCCGAGGACTCAGGGGCTTCTCCTCCAGAAATTCTGGACCACGCAGCAGCAGCAGCAGCAAAACAGGCATTTCAGAAGTTTCACCAGGTGTTCTTCCATGCTCTCACGTCTGTCTCCATAAGATCAGGATTGTGCATGGCATGCTACTTGACAAATAACAGATATTACCAACAAAGTGGCTGCTGCGAGCTGCGTCGTGCCACCATCTCCCCACTGTTCCGTCAGTTTTCCATCAGTTTACTGCATATAATCTTTTCTGATAGTCATTTTTTTCTTTTCTCACATGGGAAATGAACTTTATTGCAAGGCAAGTATTAAGTACCTGACTCTGTTTTTGAATTTGAGATGACAGTGAACCTTCTTGTTGAGTTGCTCCTTTCCTTAATGTGCTGGTTCTCCCACTGAAATGTTAGGTACTGAGTTAGAACATACAGTCGAATAGAGCAGAGTACAGCACAGGAATAAGTCCTTCAGCCCATTAATCCCTACTGCTGACACAATGTCCATATCCCTCCATTCTCTGCATTTTCATGTGACTAATAAGCACCTCTTAAACTATTCTGTCACACTTACCTCCACCACCATACCCAGCAGTGCATTCTTGGCACTCATCCTTCTGTGTATAAAATAATGCCACATAAACTTACCCCCTCTCAGTTTAGATACATACTCTCTAGTAATAGACCTTATACCCTCAGCAAAAAGTTCTAGGATATTGGCTTGCAAGTTATAATGTTGTAAAGTGGCCTTGCTCCATTGCTACAGTAGATGTACAACAGTAGTACTATGCTTCCAGTGCAGTATGTCAGTGGAGGAGGGAGTAAATGATCAAGGAGATGGGTGGGGTGGATTCACATGGGTCACTTTCTCCTGCATGGCGTTGCAGATGAATATTACCTTACAGTTGTGTGGCACATTTGTGATGCAGTAAGGAATATTATAAGAATTGCTTTAAAGCAGGGAAGCATAACAGAAAAAGTGAATCAACTGTAGGTAACAAGGGGAGGTAAAGGCTGTATTTTTTTGATGTACGATGTTTTTGAGGTAAGATGTTATAAAGGTGCCAAAACTGCAGCAAGCCTGCATACTGTGAATATGCCAGAATGAATCAAAGGACCAATCAGGCATTGATAGGGGAAAGGAGAGTTATCTAGTGAGAAACATAAATAAACTATGTAAGATTTTAAAGATATGTAGGAAGGAAAACATTTGGAAAGGTCAATATAGATACCTCACAGAGGGAGGCAAGGGGAATTATATTAGGAGAAAGGAATGTAGCTGAGAAATTAAACAAAGACACAAAAAATCCAGACATGTCAAGGGTTGGGAACTGTAGCAATAGGTCAGTAGACCAATACACCGAGGAGAAGGCAGAGGCTAAGTCAAGGAAGTCTAACAGGAAGTACTGGCAGGGCCAGGTTAATGAGCATGGTGGAACTGATGGTCTGAGGTGCATGTAATTTAATGCAAGGTATATCACTGGTAAGACAGATGAGCTTGGAGGCTGGATTAGTATATGGAACTACAATGTTGTAGCCATAACACAAAGTTAATTGAGAGAAGGGTAGTACTGGTAGATGGGCATTCCAACATTTAGATGTCTCAGATGTGATAAAATAAAAAAGAGGGATACAAAAGAGATGGAAGAGTTGCATTACTGGTTAGGGAAATTGTCGAACTGACTTCGAGAGGATATGTTAGAGGGATCATCCAATGAGGCCATATGGATTAAGTTTAGGAATAAGAAAGGTCCAATCACTATATGGGGAAGGGGAAGGTTACACTGTAGACCTCCAATTATCCAGCAGGAAATAGAGGAACAGATACGTAGGCAGATCAGGGAAAGATGTAAAATCGACAGTTTTGCTGTAGAATATGATGGTAGGTGTAGCAGGTGGTCGTAGGCACCTGACTGAGTATTAAGTCTTGTTCTGATCAACTGGCTGGAGTGTTCACTGATACCTTTAACCATTTGCTTTGGCAGCCTTAGGTACCCACCTACTTCAAGCAGGCATCAATTCTACAGGTGTCTCAGAAGAACGTGATAACCTGCCTCAGTGACCATTGGCCAGTTGCAGTCACATCTACTGTGATGAACTTTTTTGAGAGGTTGGTATGGAAATACATCAAGTCCTGCCTGAAAAGTATTTTGGATCCACTCCAATTTCACTACTGGCACAACAGGTTCCCAGCAGATGGCATTTCATTGGCTCTTCACTGAACCATTTATGGAAAAGAGTAGACAGTTTATGCTTTGGCCCAAAACATCAACTGTTTACTCTTTTCAGGGGTGTATGGGGTGTCAGGGAAGGGTAGCACCACTGGTGGGGGAACATGTCACGTCCTTTTCAAGGTGGTTAGTCCACCTTTGGTTCCCATCTAGCACTCAGCTCTCACCTGTGGCTCCCTGTAGCTGTTTGCATGCAACAATGGCCACACTCCGGGCAATGGCTTCGACAAGCCGGCTAAACCAGGAGAGGGTAGCCGATGGGTCTCAAACCCTCGGTGAGATAGGGAGTTGTCCATCCCAGCATGTGAAGACAGACTCTGGCGGATTGAGCGGAGGAGACTATGGAAGGTCCAACGGTCAAGAAGGTGGTCTCTGAAAGTGTCGTGGAACGTCTAGAGCAGGATAAGACACAGAAGATGCCCTGGTCATCCACTGCGCCTAGTCCCATCTCCAGCCGTCTCGACTCTGTCTTGCCACTGGATCCAGATGGGAAATGGGAAGAGAGAGTGAGGCTGATGCTGCACAACTCTCCCTCACTTAAATCCAAATCACGGGCTAGTCCCGGCGATGGACGAACACTTACTCTTTTCCATAGATGCTGCCTGGCCTTGCTCTATTCGATTTACACTTATGACTGTCAGTCTAAGTACAATTCCAATGCCATATTTAAGTTTGCTGATAACACCACTATTGTTGGCTAAATCAAAGGTAGTGATGAGTCAGCATGTAGAGTGAGATTAAAAATCTAGCTGAGTGGTGGCACAGCAACAACCTCTTTCTCCAAGTCAGTAAGACTAAGGATCTAATTATTGACTTCAGGAGGAGGAAATCAGAGGCATTCCTCATTGGGGGACCAGAGGTGGGGAGGGTCAGCAACATTTAATTCCTTGGTGTTATCATTTCAGAGGACCTGTCCTCGCTCGGTGTGTAAGTGCAATTATAAAGAAAGCATGGCCACACCTCTACTACATAGAAGTCTGAGAAGATTCAGCACGACATCTAAAACTTTGACAAACTTCTATAGATGTTTTGTGGATAGTGTACTGAATGGTGCATCACTGCCAGGTGTGGGAACCCCAATGCTCCTGAATGGAAAAGCCTACATAAAGTGGTGGGTACAGCCCAGTCCATTACAGGCAAAGCCATCCCCACATCTACACATATACAGGGAGCGCTGTCATAGGAAAGCAGTATCCATCATCAGGGACCTCCACCAACCAGGTCTTGCTCTGTTCTCACTGCTGCCATCAGGAAGGTGGTATAGGAGCCTTAGGTCTCTCACCAACAGGGGTCAGGAACAGTTATTACCCCACAGTCATCAGGCTTTTAAGCCAGTGCAGATAACTTAATGCAACTTCACTTGTCCCAGCACTGAACTCTTTCCACAACCTACGGACTCCCTTTCGAGGACTTTTCATCTCATGTTATTGATATTTATTGCTTTCTTAGTTATTACTATTATTTCTTTATTCTTTTGAATTTGTGAAGTTTGCTGTCTTTTACGCTCTTGTTTTCTGTCCAGCCTGCAGGGTGTGGCCTTACATTGAGTTTATTATGGTTCCTGGATTTACTGAGTATGCCTGCAAGAAAATGAATCTCAGAGTTGTATATAGTGACATATATGCACTTTGATAGTAAATTTACTTTGAACTTTAACTTATCTAATATTGTCTCTAACTCCCTTAGTTCATGGGAGTTAGATGTTAAACTGTAATCATAATTCCCAAAGATTTAAGATAGTCACCAATAATGATAAGACTGTCTTCAATTGAAAGTGCTCATCTGGGGGAAGGTTAATTACAACAGTGTTATGCATGAGAAAGGGAAAGCTGATTTGGCGCAGTTGGTGGATGATAAAGGCCAGCTGGTGAGAGTTCAGGACCTGTGTGCACCTGTGAGGGTCAAAGACAAGTACAGGAAGTTTCAGGAACTTTGGATGACAGGACATATTATAAATTTATTCAAAAAGGAAAAGAAGTATATGAAGGTTTAGGAAGCAAAAGGTCTTTGAGGAGTAGAAAGGAAAGAAAAGAGGTTGCTTGGGTTTTTACCAAGATCTTTGTATCCCCTTTAACTTCAAATGTGATCCCAGAAGGTTGGAAAATAGCCACTGTAGTTTATTTGTTTATAAAGGACAACAAGGATAATCCAGGAAATTTTTGGCTGGTGAGTCTTATATCAGCAGTAGGGATATCATTGGAAAAGATTACCAGGGAGAAGACTTACTCCCATTTGGAAAAGCATGGACTTAACAGGCATAGTCGCATGGCTTTATGAGGCAAGATTATTTTACACAGAGATGGATTTTTGAAACACACTACCAAGGGAGGTTGTAAAATCATATTTGACTGAAACGGTTAAGAGGTATTTAGACAGACACATGACCAGGCAGTGAATGAAGGGATATGGGTCATGTCCAGGCAGATGAGATGAGATTAAATTGGTACCATGAATGGCGCCGATACTATGGGTCGAAAGTTTTGTTCCTGTGCTGTACTGTTTTGTGCTCTATGTTTTAAATCTGATTCCAAAGAAATTGGGGAATTACAAAAATTAAGAATTTGGAAAAAAGAGTTAAAAGAAGCCAATATATTCCCAGGCCCTGATGAGTTGCAAAATTTTGGACAATGTGTTTTTGAGATAGTGAGTGCAAATGTAATCATCTTGCAAAATCCTATGGATTATAGAAGATTTTCCAGAGATTAAAGGGTGATATTTGGAACCACATTATTTAAGAAAATGAAACAACAAACCTGTTAGGCTGACGTCAGTAACAGGGATGTAAGGATCAATTAAACAGGAAGAGACACAAGGCAATTAAGAAATTAGACTGGCAGAGTCAATATGGACAAAATCCACTTCAATGCTACACTATTCTGCAAAGTTAATGTCCACATGACAAATTTAGTTAACACCGGGACATATTTCTGATTGAATCACAAGCAATAAGTGGAATGATTTTGAAGTTCAAAGTACTCGTGTTATCAAAGCATGTCTACAACCTTGAGATTTGACTCCTTACAGGCAGCCAAAAAACAAAGAAACTTAAAAAGAACCCACCAAAAAAAGACCATCTAATACCTAATGCATAATTAGAGAGAGAAAAAAAAATCGTGCAGGCAACAGAAGTCATAGTCATACTTTATTGATCCCGGGGTAAATTGGTTTTCATTACAGTTGCACCATAAATAATAAATAGTAATAAAACCATAAATAGTTAAATAGTAATATGTAAATTATGCCAGGAAATAAGTCCAGGACCAGCTTATTAGCTCAGGGTGTCTGACCCTCCAAGGGAGGAGTTGTAAAGTTTGATGGCCACAGGCAGGAATGACTTCCTATGACGCTCTGTGTTGCATCTCGGTGGAATGAGTCTCTGGCTGAATGTACTCCTGTGTCCACCCAGTACATTATGTAGTGGATGGGAGACATTGTCCAAGATGGCATGCAACTTCGACAGTATCCTCTTTTCAGACACCACTGTCAGAGAGTCCAGTTCCATCCCCACAACATCACTGGCCTTCCGAATGAGTTTTTTGATTCTGTTGGTGTCTGTTACCCTCAGCCTGCTGCCCCAGCACACAACAGCAAACATGATTGCACTGGCCACCACAGACATGTAGAACATCCTCAGCATCATCTGGCAGATCTTAAAGGACCTCAGTCTCCTCAGGAAATAGAGTCAGCTTTGACCCTTCTTGTAGACAGCCTTAGTGTTCTTTGACCAGTCCAGTTTATTGTCAATTCGTATCCCCAGGTATTTGTAATCCTCCACCATGTCCACACTGACCCCCTGGATGGAAACAGGGGTCACCGGTACCTTAGCTCTCCTCAGGTCTACCACCAGCTCCTTAGTCTTTTTCACATTAAGCTGCAGATAATTCTGCTTTCACCATGTGACAAAGTTTCCTACCGTAGCCCTGTACTCAGCCTCATCTCCCTTGCTGATGCATCCAACTATGGCAGAGTCATCAGAAAACTTCTAAAGATGACAAGACTCTGTGCAGTAGTTGAAGTCCGAGGTGTAAATGGTGAAGAGAAAGGGAGACAAGACAGTCCCCTGTGGAGCCCCAGTGCTGCTGATCACTGAACTTCCAGAAAAGCAAGCAGATATCTTCAGATCTGGAGTCTTACAAATCACGAAACCAGGCGTCAATGCAGCTGGCACAGGCAAAAGCCATAGCTGATTCCAAAGCTGAGTAAAATGTTACAAGTCAACAGACGTGAAGCCAGACATCACTGCAGCCGACACTGCAGTCCAGGGTACAGTTTAAGTTATTGTATACATGGATCATAGATTAGCGTGTGTTTGAAGTGATGGCCCCATTGGGTATCTTCAAATTCATAACAGTTGAGAAAGTAGATGAGAATATGGGTGACTTAAACCTGAATATACATGCTTTAAAAAAGAAAATTAAATGATCTTGTTGCACCTACACTGATATTACATAAATCCCCACATTTCTAGTTCTAAAACGCAGGTAAATAGATAAATCCACATGGGAATAAAACGATTGAGGGATCCCTTATTCATCACTTTATGTTCCATGATTAATCCTTGGAAAAATACAATAAGTGAAGATGTAGTTGCATTATTATATGACTTGCAAATTTGTCAAGAAACTTCCAGAAATTTAGTTGTTACTATTTCCTCAAAGGTGAATGGACATGTTGTGTATAAAGTGCCAAGATTATATTTGGAACCTCATGTTTTTTTTTCCAAAATAGAATCATTTCCCTTGATGAGTTAGGAATCAAAATTAGATATAATAGCATATGAATGTTTGATATTCTTCTGTCTACCTGCATTAAAGTAATGGACAAATTAATGTCATACTGATGTGTTAGGCATACATCTATAAATAGGTCGAACAGCAGCTTCTACTTAGACAAATAGTTTCCCCTCATTTGTAAACCAATGATAAGCAAATACTGAAAGCAGAAAAGAAAATTCTTGCCAAGGAGTTGTTAGCTATTATACAAGCAGTGTTCCTGCCGAAGTTCTCTTGAAAAATTCAAGGATTTCATCAACAAAGAGACAATTCAGAAGAGGATGATATTATCATCCAGTTGACCCTGTTATTACCTTACAAGCTGAGGTCAAACTGTCCAAGTCTCAGCTGTCAGAGGCTTTCAGCTGTCATTGCCAGTCTTCCTTTGCTTCAGAGGGCAGCCCACCGAACCGTCACAAGCAGTCATCTCCCACCATCAAACTCCCACCATTTCTGCCCTCAGTGGACAGGCCAATTCAACTATGACTTGATTAATTTTGCTTTGCAAGGTTCCTCCACAGATTTACATCATTTATAAATTCCAGAACAAAACTTCACAAAAAAATTCAGCTACTCTCCACGTTAGGTTCAACTCACATCTCTCAGTACTCTTTCTGAGACTAACACTATTAATCCTATGAACAACCTAAACTATTTTAGAATGGCTAATTTCTGAGTTTAAAATTGTTATTCTTACTGCAAAGTGCTGTTTTGTTTGTACAATACATTTATTTGTACAAATGTGTATAATTCATCAAATTCCTAGAGTAAGACTGCATACAAACAGACTCTTTGATCTAATTCGCCTGTGTTGAACAATTTACCTATTTATGTTACTCCTATTTTTCTGTGTTGAGCTCATATCTTACTAAACCTCTCTTAACCATGTATCTGTCCACATTTCATTTAAATATGGTAATTACATCGCCAATACCAACTCCTCTGACAATTAATTCTGTATGCCTGCGGCCCTCTGTGTGAAAACCCTGCCATTCAGAGTTCTCTCCCTCTCACCTTAAACCTATTCCCTTTGCTATTAGACCTCCTGTCCTGGGAAAAAGACCGTGACTATCTATACTCCTCATAATTAAAAGAAACTCCATTAGGTCACCCATTCGCTTCATCTTGAACAGTTCAAGCATATCCAGTTTCTCCTTGTAGATAAAGCCCTACAAAAATCCAGGCCACCTTCCTGTGAATCTTTCTGAACCTTTTCTAGGTTACTTGCAGCCTTTTTCTAACTTGGTGCCCAGAAGTGCACACAACAAAACTGAGAGGAATATTTAGGGAGCCTTCATGGATTGGACAGGTTGAATAGCCTCCTTCTATGTCATAAGAAGAAATAAGAGATGATTAGATTTGTACCTAGTGTTTTTATGATTGCTACTTCACTGACATCTCTACTTCTAGACAAAAGACCTGAATCTTCAAAATCTGTTACACAGCCTCACTAACTCACTAACTTACTTTACTCACTCACGGCACTCATTAAAATCCATACTGTGGTCCAGTGCCTATTTAACAATGCTCTTGTGAAGCAGTTTGAAACACTTGGCATGTTAAGCATACAACAGAAGTATAAAATTTTATTGTTAATGTTGTAATGTACTTCAAGATGTGTCCAACATTATGAAACTTGCTATAAAAAATACAAATGCCTTTTTGCTAGATTCAGCTGAATGTCATTGCAATGCCAACATTTAGAATGTCCATGTGATTTATGGCACTAAGATCAAAACATAAAACGTCATCTAATGAAGGACTTCCACTCAAACCACAGCCTTGTATTTTCTTTCCCTTGAAGCTGACAGATCTACTGTGTCTCATTGCTGCTTTCTGATAGTATTGCATGTTTTGCACATTATCACACTTTCATCTCCACTAATTCTTACAGCTATTGATCAAAGGACTAATTCCAGCTGAATGAATACATTCTGAAGTATGTTTATTATGACCTACAGACCAACAGGATCATTTAACAAATCCCAAAGGATAAGTGTTTCTGGTTTATTTTGTGGTTAGAAAATCAACTGCTGTATTAAATGTATGTTGTTAAGAGGATGTCAGACATAAATGCTCTACTATACTAATGAAGTTATTATTTTTATTAAAATGCAAAACACTCTTTTGCAAAGATGCCAGCATTTACATTTTCATATTAAATATGCTTTTTTCTTTACTTTAATCTCCGAATGTTCATACTTAGGTGATAGGGACTAAAGGGATTACAGGCAGAAGTCAGATTTTTCTTGGGGGTCGCTGGATCAGTTATGATTGAAGCAAATTTTTATGAAATCACACTGCTGGTAATAGAATCGTCTCACTGGGAGTCATTTACTGGATATAACCATTGTACTTTGGCAAGCTTTTTACAGGATTGCAATTGTGTTGCATTGCGAGGTCAGGTGTAAAAATTCTTACTAATTATCAACAAAATGTACTCATTATATGTTAATAGTAAGATTGAAAACTAATTTAAATTAAATTGTGTAATGGTTTGAGTTTAATGAAAATAGAAAAAAGGTCTTGAATTTCTAAAATGCCTTACATGATGCTAAGTTATTCCAAAGTGCTCCATAGTCAATAAAATATCTTTCTTGCTGGTCATAATTGAAAGGTGGAAAACAATGTAGGCAATTTGTGAATTCAAGATCACAAATTCTGGAAATCCAGAATAACATACACGCACAATTCTGGAGGAACTCAACACGTGAGGCAGCATCTGTAGAGAGAAATAATGAGTCAATGTTTCGGGTTGAGACCCTTCAACAGGATCAATGATGTTCAGGAATAAATACTAGTTGGGGACTGAGGAAAAGATCACATAGTTCCAATAATGCTGTGGAAATGTCATATCCCTTTGAGAAAGGAACCGAGAAAGATATTTGTTTAATTCTTCAAAGTTGTATCTGCCACAGTGCACATCTTCACATCTCAATGCTATGAAGAAGAAGAAAGCCCTTAACTCTGAGTGGAGTCATCAGGAAGCTGTCATGACGGCATTTTTTTAGCAGGCTTTCTTATTTTTACGAGAGCGAGTTGCTAGCTCGATGCTCAACACAGCACGGATTTGTGGAAAATGTGCAAGGGAGCCGGCTGGATTAGAACTCAGGATCCTTCGCTCCGATGTCCGGCACTAATGCCACTACGCCACCAGCTGGCAATCTCAATGCTGTATTGAAGTATTACAGTGGAACTTATGCTCAAGTCATCAGACTAATATTTGCACCATTTATAACATGCAGGGGAGTTAGGAAGTCAAACGGCATTTATTGCTGTATAATTTGCGCACAAGAATAAGGATAGCTTACGATTATTTAGGGCCTTGATAAAAGCACATCTGCTGTTTATATAGAATTCTGATCACTATACAGTACTTAAAAAGAGACATGCTTCCTATTGAGGGAATGCAGTCAAGATTCATCAGATTATGTCTTAAGATGACATATCTGTCACGTGAGGAGATCCTGAGTAGACTAGAATTTTAGCTTTTGTGTTTAGTAAAAAAAATAAGTTAACCCTTTGAAGCATATAAACTTTCCAGGGGTTTAGAAGGATATATAAGGGAGGATTTTTCCCTGGCTGAGAAATCTCAAACTCAGGGTCTCAAAATATGAATGTACATGATTATTATCAGCAAGAAATTCTTAACTTATGGTCAATCAAAAGAACTGAAAAATCTACCCCAGTATAACGTGAGGAACCCAGAGGATCAACTGTTATTGAAGTGAAAGCCATTTACCAACATTTAGAATGTCAATAACCTCAAATATTTTGTCCACCAAAGTATTTTTGTGCTGCTAATGGATGCATAACAAACATTCCTGTATCAGATTATTCATGGTCTTATAGCTGCAAACATAATGAATGCACAATCAAAGGGGAAGTTTCAATCAATCAGATTGATTTTTGCATTACGGAATGATGAGAAGTCAGGAAGAACTTAGCCAACTTGCAGGAAGCTGTGGGCTGAACTATACCACATTTTGAATGATCAACAGTGCACGATATTCACAAAAACATATAAAGAATGTGTGACATTCTGAGTTAATAAGACAGTTAACACAGGGAACATGAGTAGTGGATCAGAGAAGGATTTATTTGAATTGATGTTATAGATTACAATGGAATATGGATCTCATGTTATTGAGTAACAGTTGCTATATTTTAAATCATTTTTTGGTAATTTTATATAATATTTTATATAATGTTAGAGTGGTGCAGCAACGATGTTTTCTGCCTCATAGCACCAGTAGCCCAGGTTTGTCCTGACCTCTGGTGCAGTCTGTGCAAAGTTTGTATATTTTCAAGTTTGTATCATGTGGGGGTTTCCCCACACACTCCAATCTCCTCACACATCGCAAAGACATGTTGGCTCGTCGGTTAACTTGTAACTGTAAATTTCCACAAAAGTGTGAATGAGTGCTTGAATGGTGGAATGTATGGGGAATTGATAACCATATGGGGAAAAGAGGACATAAAAACATTTGTGGATGATTGGATTGCATTGTGACCCAGCATAGACTTAATGGACTGAAATGGCCTTCATCTGTGCAGTAAGGAAATATGGAAACATGCTGTTTGCGCTTTTACAATGAACATTTTAAAAGAGTTATGTACCATGGTGTGCTGTGAGCTTTGATAATTTTATCCCACCTGATGTGTTCTGACTGAGCTCAGAGAATAAGGACAAGATGAACTTAACTATAAGAAGGACATCTGAGTAAAGTTAGGAGCTTCTTCATTCAAGGGCTGGTGAATCTTTATGAGGCAGTGGAAGCTCAGCCTTTGACCACATTCAAAAGAGGGATTAATAGGCTTTGGATATTAAATGAATCAATAGGTTTGAGAACAGAGCAGAAAAATTATGCTGAGGTGAAAATGTAGCCATGATCTTGTTGAATTGCTGAACAGGCATGAGGGCCAAATGGCCTCCTCTTCTCCTATTTCCTATGTTCTGAAGCATCTTAATCCTCTAGCTCACAGGTAAGAGTGCTAATGTTTAAATACGCTAGATATGCTCACTCAACTGCGCATATCCAGGCAACACGGGGCTGTTGATAAATCGGCCTACTTGGCCATACCCTGTCTGGTTTTACAAGTACCATCAATTTGCAGATAATGCTAGTTAGCATTTAATAAAATGTTATTTTGACTGCATGCAGAATACTACCTGCAAAACAGATAAAAGGAATTTTTGCCTGGCATTTATACTCTTAGAAATTTGGCATAATATAGAAAATTTACCTCATTAATGGTAGCACTTTGGAAATTAGACCATGAGACCTAGGAGTAGAATTAGGCCACTTGTCCCATCGCATCTGCTCCACCATTTCTTCATGGCTGATTTACTATCCTTCTCAATCTCATTCTCCTGCCTTATCCCCGTAACCTTTGACACCCAGATTAATCAAGAACTTATCAACCTCTGCTTTAAATATACCCAATGACCTTGCCTGCACAGTCATCTGTGGAAAAGAATTCCACAGATTCACCACCACTTGGCTAGAGAAAAATTTCCCCATCTCTGTTCGAATTGGATGACCCAAATTCTGAGGCTAAGCCCTCTGGTCCTAGACTCCACCATTATAGTCATAGTCATAGTCATACTTTATTGATCCTGAGGGAAATTGGTTTTCATTACATTTGCACCGTAAATAATTAAATAGTGATAAAACCATAAATAATTAAATAGTAATATGTTAATTATGCCAAGAAATAAGTCCAGGACCAGCCTATTGGCTCAGTGTATCTGACCCTCCAAGGGAGAAGTTGTAAAGTTTGATGGCCACAGGCAGGAATGACTTCCTATGATGCTCTGTGTTGCATCTCGGTGGAATGAGTCTCTGGCTGAATGTACTCCTGTGCCCAACCAGTCCATTATGTAGTGGATGGGAGACATTGTCCAAGATGGCCTGCAACTTCGACAGCATCTTCTTTTCAGACACCATCGTCAGAGAGTCCACAACATCGCTGGCCTTACGAATGAGTTTGTTGATTCTGTTGGTGTCTGCTACCTTCAGCCTGCTGCCCCAGCACACAACAGCAAACATGATCGCACTGGCCACCACAGACTCGTAGAACATCCTCAGCATTGTCCGATAGATGTTAAAGGACCTCAGTCTCCTCAGGAAATAGAGATGGCTCTGACCCTTCTTGTAGACAGCCTCGGTGTTCTTTGACCAGTCCAGTTTATTGTCAATTCGTATCCCCAGGTATTTGTAATCCTCCACCATGTCCACACTGACCCCCTGGATGGAAACAGGGATCACCAGTGCCTTAGCTCTCCTCAGGTCTACCACCAGCTCCATAGTCTTTTTCACATTAAGTTGCAGATAATTCTGCTCACACCATGTGACAAAGTTTCCTACCATAGCCCTGTACTCAGCCTCATCTCCCTTGCTGATGCATCCAACTATGGCAGAGTCATCAGAAGACTTCTGAAGATGACAAGATTCTGTACAGTAGTTGAAGTTCGAGATAGGAAACATCCTCTCCACATCCACTTTATCCAGACCTTTCAATACTCAAATTAGTTCTTTCTCATTCTTCTAATTGCTATCAAGTACAGGCCCAGTGCCATCAAATGGTTCTTATATGTTAACCCTTTCATTCCTGGGATCATTCTCACGAATCTTCTCTGGACTTTCTCCAATGTCAATACATCCTTTCATAGATAAGGGGTCCAAAACTGCTCACAATGCTCCAAGTGCATCTGACCAATGCCTTCTAAAGCTTCAGCATGACATTCATGCTTTTGTATTCTAGTCCTCGAAATGAATGTTAATATTGCATTTGCCTTCCTTACCATTGACTCAACCTGCAGGTTAAACTTTAGAGAATATTACGCAGGGGCTCTGAATTCCCTTTGCACCTCTGATTTTTGAATTTTTCCCCCATGTACTAAATACAACACACCTTTATTCCTTCTGCCAAAGCACATGACAATGCACTTTCTTTCAGTATATTTCCTCTGCCACCTTTCCCCCATTCCCCTTCTGTAGAGACCCCACTTCCTCAATACTACATGCCCTTCCATCTATCTTCATATTGCCCACAAACTTTGCCACAAAGCTATCAACTTCTTCATCCGAGTCATTGGCATGCAATGTGAAAAGAAGTGGTCCCTGCACTGACACCTATGGCATACCTCCAATCTGCTAATTAAGTTTGTCTTGATTGGCTTTATTTCCAATAATAATGAGGCAGCCTACAGAAAAGAAGTCATCACCCTGACACAGTGGTGTCAAGAAAACAACCTCTCCTTCAATGCTGCAAAAACAAAGGAGCTGGTTGTGGACTACAGGAGGAATGGAAACAGGCTAACCCCTATTGACATCAATGGATCTGGGGTTAAGAGGGTGAACAGCTTTAAGATCCTTGGTATACACATCACCGATGACCTCACAACAGTACCTCTTTCACCTCAGATGGTTGAAGAAGTTTGGCATGAGTCCCCAAATCCTTAGGACTTTCTACAGGGGCACAACTGAGAGCATCCTGACTGGCTGTATCACTGCCTGGTATGGGTACTGTACTTTCCTCAATTGCAGAACCCAGCAGAGAGTGGTGCGGACAGCCTGGCACATCTATAGATGTGAACTTCCTACTATTCAGGACACTTACAGCGATAAGTGCGTAAAAATGGCCCGAAGGATCATTGGGGACCCGAGCCACCCTAACCACAAACTGTTCCAGCTGCTACTATCCAGGAAACGGTACAGCAACATTAAAGCCAGGGCCAACAGGCTCCGGGACAACTTCTTCCACCAGGCCATCAGGCTGCTTAATTCACACTGACGCAAGGGTATTTCTATGCTATATTGACTGTTTTGTTGCATATATAACTGTGCATACTATTTATTGAAAATTACTCTAGTTTGCACATTGCACACTCAGACAGAGACGTAACATAATGATTTTTACTCCTCATGTATGTGAAGGACGTAAGAAATAAAGTCAATTCAATTAAATTCAATTTAATTCACCACTGGTTACTGGAAGCCAACAAAAAAGGCCTTCTTTTTTACCCTCTTTTTGCCTCCTGCCAGTCAGCCACTCTTCCATCCATTCTAGTACCTTTCCCATGGGCTGTTATGTTGTTAAGCAGCCTATTGAGTGGAACCTTGTGAAAGGCCTTCTGAAAATCCAAATAAACAACATACACTGTCTCTCCTTTGCCTACCCTGCCTGTTACCTCCTTGAAAAATTCTAACAGATTTGTCAAACAAGATTTCCCCTTTAGAAAACCATGCTGACCTTGGCCTATTTTATCATGTGGCCTCCAAGTACTCTGAAACCTCATCCTTAATAATAGACTCCAGCATTGTTCTAACCATTGAAGTCAGGCTAACTGCCCTATAATTCCATTTCTTTTGTCTCCCTCCCTTTCTAATGACTGGAACGACATTTGCAATTTTCCAGTCCTCTGGAACCATTCAAGAATCTAGTATTCTGGAAAGATCATTATTAGTGCCTCTACGAACTATATTTTTCAGACCCTGGGCGTGCAGTACTTCTGGTCCAGATGACTTATCTAGCTTGAGACTTTTCAGCTTCCCAAGTACATTGTCGTTAGTGATAAGAATGACGCTCACTTCAGCCTCCTGACTCGCTCACATTTCTAGCATTTTGCGAGTACCTTCCACAGTGAAGACTGATGCAAAATAATATTAAGTTCCTTTGCTATTTTTTGTCCCAATTACTACATCTCTAGCGTTATTTTCCAGTGGTCCGATATCCACTCTTGTCTTTATTTTAATCCTTATATATTTGATAAATCTTTTATTTCGAAGCTCAAAGTAAGTTTATTATCAATGTACATATTTGGAGGGAGGGAGGAGAAGATGGCGATGCGACGCAGCGCACGTGGCCTCTCTAGTGAATGATATCGTATTTTTAAGTAGGATGTCATGCACAATTCTGATTTGATGGAGACAGACATGAGAAGCCGGAGGAACATCTGGAGGAACATCTGAATTGCCCAGTTCGCTGCCGCTGCTACTGTGCGATCGAGAATCTCCGGAGGGGAAGCTCCCAAATCCTCGGCTTTGCCTGCTGCTGGCGGCCGGGGCCAGGATCGAAGTGCTCGGCAGAGATGATGCTCGGTGCTCGGCGTCGGAGGCTCGAAGTTTTCGGACCGACTCAGAGTCGGACTGTGGTCAAGAGTTTCCAGGATGCTGTATCGGCAAGTTTGTGGTGCTGGTAGCTCATGGCAGGGAGAGTTTTCTTCCTTCTACCATCTGCGTGAGATGTTGGGACTTTCGAGAGACTTTGAGACTTTTTTTTACCGTGCCCATGGTCTGTTCCTCATCAAATTACGGTATTGCTCTGCACTGTTGTAACTATATGTTACAATTATGTGGTTTTTGTCAGTTTTTCAGTTTTTCAGTTTTGGTCTTTCTTGTGTTTCTGTGATGTCACACTGGAGGAACATTGTATCATTTCTTAATGCATGCATTACTAAATGACAATAAAAGAGGACTGCGTGTCCTCATAATCTAATCTAATCTAATCTATTTGTCACCGTATACAACCCCGAGATTCATTTTCCTGTGGACATTCTCAATATATCCATAATAGAATCAATGAAAAATTGCACCAACTTGGGTGTTCAACCAATGTGTAAAAGAGAACAAGCTGTGCAAATACAAAAATGAAAGAAATAATAATAATAAATAAGAAAAAACAATAAATTTCAAAATCATGAGATGAAGTCCTGGAAAGTGAGGCCATAGGCTGTAGGAACATGTCAATGATGGGGCAAATGAAGTTGTGTGGTTAACCCCTTTGTTTTAAGAGCTGATGGTTGGGGGGTAAACACTGTTCCTGAAGCTGGTGGTGTGAGTCCTGAGGCTCCTATGCCTTCTTCTTGATGACAGCAGTGAAAATAGAGCATGAAGTGGGTGGTTGGGCTTGGTCCCTGATGATGGATGCTGCTTTCCTGCATCAACGCATCACGTAGATGTACTCAAATGTAGAGAGGGCTTTAGCTATGACGGACCAGGCCATATCCACTACTTTTTGTAGGATTTTCCATACAAGGCGTTGATCTTTCCATACCAAGTTGTGATGTAGCTAGTCAATATATTCTCCACTGCATATCTATGAAAGCCTGTCAAAGTTTTATATGTCATACAGAGTCTTTGCAAACCCGTTAGGAAGTAGAAGCACAGTCATGTTTTATTCATAATTGGGCCTTTATGTGCTGGGCCCAGGACAGTTTCTCCAAAATGATAACACCGAGGAATTTAAAGTTGCTGAGCATTTCCACCTCTGATCCTCCCAATGAGGACTGGTTCATGGACCTCTGATTCCTTCCCCTGAAGTCAATAATCAGCACTTTGGTCTTGCTGACATTAGGAATAGGTTGTAATGGTACTACTCAGCCAAAATTTCTGTCTCTTCTGAGATACTGATTCGTCACCACCTTTGATTCAACCTTCAACAGTGTGGTGCTTTGTGGTGCATCTGTGCTGATTGAGATTGAGGAGGAGCTAATTTTGCCAAACTGAACTGACTGGGATCTGGCAAGTGAAGAGGTCAGGTATCAATTTGCACATGGAGGTATTGAAGCACATGTCTTGAAGCTTATTGATTAGTTTTGAGGGGATAATGGTATTGAACACCGAACTCTAGTTAATAAAATCCATACTGATGTATGCATCTTTGCTGTCCAGGGTTGACTAAGAGCCAATGAGATGGCATCTGCTGTGGACTGATTGTTCTAGTAGACAAACTGGAGCAGATCCAAGTCACTTCTCAGGCAGGAGTTGATATGTTTCATCAGAAAACTCTCCAAACACTTAATCACTGTGGATATAATTACTACTGGATGATAGTCATTGAGGAAGGTTACTCTATCCTTCTTAGGTTCCTGTATAAGTAAAGTCTGCTTGAAGCAGATGGGTGCCTTAGACTGCCGAAGTGAGTGATTAAAGATCTCATTGAACACTCCAGCCAGATGATCAGCACAGGTCTTTGGTACTTGGCCAGGTATACCATCTGGGCCATATGCTTTTCGTGGGTTCACCCTCCTGATGGCTGCTCACACGTTAGCCTCAGAGATTGAATTCACAGCTTCATCAAGGGCTCTGAGAGTTTGTGACAGTTCCTCTATGTTTTGATGGTCAAAGCAAGCATAGAAAGCATTGAGTTCATCTAGAAGCAAAGCCCTGTTGTTGTCTATAAGAGGTGATAGGATTCAAGCCCTGCCACAACTGATATGCATCATTTGTTATATCCAGTTTAGTCTGGAATTCCCACTTCACCTATGAGATAGCTCTCTGGAGATTGTACTTAGACCTCTTGTAACTTTCTTGTATCCACTTTTATATTACTGGTTAGCTTACCTTCATATTTCATCCTTTCTCTCCTTATAGCTTTTTCAGTTGCCTTCTGTTCATTTTTAAAAGCTCCCCAATCCTCTACTTTCCCACTAATTTCTGCAATATTATCTGCCCTCTCTTTAGTTTTTATGCTGTCTTCGACTTCACTTGTCAGCCACGGTTGCCTAACATTTCTTCATCTTTGGGGTACATCTTTCCTGAGTCTTCTAAATTTCCCCAGAAACACTAGCCAATGTTGTTCTGTGGTCATCCCTACTAGTTTAACCCTTCAGATTAAATTTGGCCAGATCCTCTCTCATGCCTCTGTAATTCCATTTTTTCCATTGTAATACCGATACATTTGATTTTAGTTTCTCCTTCTGAAACTTCAGGGTGAATTCTATCATATTATGATCACTGCCTCTCTCCTAAGGGTTCCTTTCCCTTAAGCTTCCTAATTAAATCTAGTTCATTACATAACACCCAATCCAGAATTGCCCATCCCCTAGTGGGATCAACCACAAGCTGCTATAACCACTAATTCTGAAAAACAGAACGTGAAGAGCATGTCCAATATACAGTATTCTACCTGCGAAAAACCCTGAACCAGGAATAGTAAATTATCTCAATTTCCTAATTGCTGTAGAATAAATTAACTACAAATCTGGTAATTTTATATCAGAAGTAAAGTAGATAAGAATCGGAATTTCAATCAGAATCAGGTTTATTATCGCTGACATATTTCTTCAAATACGTTTTTGGTGGTAATAAATTCACTAAAAATTACCAAAATAAATAAATACTGTAAAAGGTGAATCATAAGGTGAAGCCCATAGGTTATGGACCATTCAAAAATCTGATGGTGAATGGGTAGAACCTGAATTGGATCCTTGATTTCCATACAAAATCTGTGCGGATTGGTAACAATATCTCCTCCTTGTTGACAATCAATACTGGCACACCTCAGGAATGTGTGTTTAACCCACTGCTCTACTCTCTTTTTACTCTTGACTGTGTGGCTAGATATAACTCAAATGTCATCTATAAATTTGATGATGATACAACCATTGCTGGCAGAATCTCAGATGGAAACGTGAGGGCGTACAGGAGTGAGATATACCAGCAGCAACCTTGCATTCATTGTCATGACTGGGGACTTCA
Source organism: Mobula hypostoma (assembly GCF_963921235.1). Classification (NCBI taxonomy): domain Eukaryota; kingdom Metazoa; phylum Chordata; class Chondrichthyes; order Myliobatiformes; family Myliobatidae; genus Mobula; species Mobula hypostoma. The sequence continues at coordinate 69,725,920 of NC_086109.1, forward strand.
GGAAAGGTAAGACGAGGGAACATGAACCAATCTTCATAGAGGTATTAGAAGTGGAGAGAGTGAGCAATTTCAAGGTCCTGAGTGTCAAGATCTCTAAGGACCTAACCTGGTCCCAATATATTGATGCAGCTATAATGAAGGCAAGGCAGCAGCTGTATTTCATTAAGAGTTTCTGGAATTTGGTTTGTCTCCTAAAACACTCAAAAACATCTACATATGTACTGTGGAGAGAATTCTGACAGGGGCTGCATCACTGTCTGGAATGGGGGGTGGGCAGAGGGGGGGCTTCTGTCCATGTACATGATTGAAAGAAGTTGCAGAGGGTCGTAAATTTAGTCGGCTCCATCTTGGGTACTAACCTCTGCAGTATCCAAGACATCTTCAAGGAGCAGTGCCTCAGAAAGGTGGCATCCATTATTAAGGACCTCATCACCTACAGCATGCTCTGTTCTCATTGTTACCGTCAGGAAGGAGGTACAGAAGGCTGAAGGCACACTCAGCAATTCAGGAACAGCTTCTTCCCCTCTGCCATCTGATATCTAAATGGACGTTGAACCCATGAACACTACCACACTTTTTTAAAATATTATTTCTGTTTTTACACAATTTTTAATTTAACTATTTAACACACATATATATACTTATTGTAATTTATTTATTTTTTTGGCTTGTTCTATATTATCATGTATTGCATTGTTCTGCCGCCACTAAGTTAACAAGTTTCATGGCATATGCCAGTGATATTAAACCTGATTTTGATTCTGATCCTGCTTCTGAAACTTTTTCAATTTTGTGCATTGGAGCCCACCATATAGGCAGTGATGCAACCAGTCAGAATGCTCTCCATCACAAGTCTTTGGTAAATTTTCAAACCTCCTTGAAGTCTTAACTAGGTATAGCCACTGGTGTGCTTACTTCATGATTACATTTATGTGTTGGGCCCAGGACATACAGTGCTGAACAGAAGTCTTAGGCACACCATGTGAAAAACATCTGTAAAGTGAAGATGCTTTCAAAAATAATGAAATTGAAAGTTTCTAAATATCACTAATATTAATAATTCGGTCACTTTAGACAATATTCAACAGCTTCGTGTCTTCCAAAAACCTGATGTTGATTAAGATTCGGTTGAAGATTTTGAGCAGAAGTGTGAAAGTTGGCAAGTCCACTAGTAATGAACAGCTGGATTTTATTGGGAAAACAAGAATTCAGTTATCTGTCAAGATTATCTGGCAGCAACTTCATCATTCTTAGCGGAATATTCAGCTAAAGTGCCAACTTTCTGTTGATGGCAGGTATATGTACAATTGTGCTAACAAGAAATCAGGGGAGTCTGTCAACAGGATTCCACATTTGAAGTGATCATGTATCAGTGTGTAGCTTTCCAGTAATTTACGTCAGGATGTATCTGGAAATATTAAAGCAACATTCTGACTGCAGATGATCAATAACTGATACGGGTCATGGCTAGAAATAACAACTGATTATTAACCAGCAGGGGGTGTTCATTAATCAAGAATAATGCCATCACAAACTGACATAAACACATTTTCAAAACCTGAAAAAAAAATTAGTTCATTATCTTCCTTATGCCTATCAAGAAGTTTGAATGATTGAAGCATTATTTGAGCAATTCCTTATGAAAATTACCTACTTCTCCTGTTTGTAGCTGTTTTTGAACTTCCCCTCCATAACTTTGTCAGAATTTGTACCTGCAAAAAGCATCAAATCAGGACTGACAGTGGCACAAATAATTAAGCACTGAACCATTGTGCCGTCCAATCTTGATCTGTCCCTTGGCTGCATGGATTTCCTCCCGTTGTTCATTCCAAAGTTGTGCAGGAATGTTCTTCAGTAGGTCAGAAGGTCAGTAGGTTAATTGGCCATTGTGAATTGCCTGTGGTGTGTAGGTGATGGGTAGAATCCAAGGGAAATTGATAAAAAAAAGTGGGGAAAATAGCAAGTGAGATTAATGTGGCAATGGTGTAAAAATGAGGTTGATGGTCAGTTCTGACTTGATGGACAAAGTTTTCATGCTGTTTCTATCTATAACATGTCACACTGTGCTCATTTTTATTAGCACACAAACTGCTGAGGAACTGGGAAGGCTAGGCAGCATCTGTGGAGAAGAATAAACTGTCAACATTTCAGGATGAGACCCTTTGTCAGAACTAGAAAGGAAAGGGGAAGATGCCTCCCTGATGAAGGATTTCAGCCCGAATCATTGATTGATTTTGCTGCCTGACCTGCTGTGTTCCTCCAGCATTTTACACGTTGCTCTGAATTTCCAGCAACTGCAGAATCTCTTGTACTTATTTTTATTATGCAATTTAACACAGGAAGATTCCACAACAGAGAATAATTCAACAACTAAGTAAATCCTATAATTAAGTGTGCCCCCAGCTGGGAGAAGACCACCCAACCTGGGTCTCTTGATGGCAGAGTCACCACATGACCTGCAGTACTACTCAGGAATGTCTGACTTGCCTCCTGGCTGCAGAGGAGATTAGAGTGAAGATGGAATATGTGGGATAGAGATGAATGTTGGAATGATTCCATTGGTGAAACACTTTGTTTTTCTTTGTATGACCTGCAGTAAAGATCTCATTTATTGTACCACATTAAAAGGGAATTCTCATTTTCATTCAGGAAGAAGATATTTGGCCATTGATAAGAGATGGTAAGTGATGATAAACTTGATTCTGATATGGGTCTGTATTGTGTACTGGGAGTGGGAAGGGGGAAGAAGGAGGGGAATCATGGGTGGGAAAAGTGGAAGGGAGAGGGGAGGGATCAGGAAGCACTCAAGAGACATTCTGTGATTTTCAATAAACAAATTGCTTGAAATCAAATGCGCTTGCCCGGTGTCCCAGGGCTGGGTTTGTCTGCACCCATGCCATAACCCCCCACCCACTGTCTCTGGCACTCCTTCTCTGCTGCTACTGGTCCTACCCCCTCCCACAGTGCTCCACCCTCACCATTCCCAACATCCTTTGCTCCTGCCAGATTTACAGATTTGCTGTCCGCTCCATGTTTACAACTACAGGACTGTGCAGAAGCCTTAGGCACCCTAGCTATATACACTGTATGCACCTAAGACTTTTGCACAGTACTGTAGGTTTGGAGAAAGGAAGTAGCAAAATGACATCTGGTCTAAGTTCTCAAGAGGAAGAAACTGAATAGGCTCTGAATCATCAGATCTACAGTGGTTGGGATGTCATCTGATGCTGATCTATTCTTGCACCATATCTACTCCTAGAAAAAAAGCAAGAAGGGCAGTTTTGAATCCTATTTATTTCATAAACAGCAAAGAATGGCAGTTTAAAGCCCGATTGATTTCATCAAGCCCTGATATTCTTTTCATATCATTTACTGCCTCAGTCTGACAACTCTGACAAACATTGTTAAGCACAAAGTTACTTATGATTAATACCTACTTGGTGTGTTTTAGGCATTTATGCTGTTTGAGGTCTCTGCTGATAAGCCTTGTCTCCTCAGTTTCCCTACCAACGAAGTAAGAGATGCACCCAATATTTCACAACATACTCCAGAGCTCACCAGCACAAGAGAAACTGCTTTTTTACTGTGAATAAATTCTGCTTAACACAACAATTCAGTACGCTGGTTAGAATAACAGCAGCTTTATATTAACTGATATTCACAGGCGATGTCCCAGTCAAGTACTTGATTGAACTTGAGCCAGTTTAACTTGGCACCCACAGGAAATAAAACAAGAATACAGATAGCAGATTCTACATTCCCTAATATGTTTGCAATCCTCAGTTCTGGAGACTACAAGTGGGAATACTGTATTTTCTCAATGTATACCTTATCAAGGTCAGTCCACATTTATTCAATCAAACTGCAACTGATTTAAATATCTGGAACTAATGTCTTAGAAGCTAAGTACACATTTAAATTGCTAATTCAATTTAATTTTAAAGTGGTTACCTTATCAACCAAACAAGTAATAGCATCAACCTTAATTTTTAATCTAATGCATACTGCTAAAAAGCCTGTAGCATAGATGGGTGTCATGGTAGCGTTGTGGATAACACGACACGATTACAGCTTGGGGTGTCTGAGTTCAGAGTTCAATTCCAGTGCCATCTGTAAGGAATTTGAGCATCCTTTCCATGAACGTGTAGGTTTCCTCCGTGTGTTCTGGTTTCCTCCCACATTCCAAAGACAAACAAAAATTCACTTGCTTCTTGACACCCTAGTATTTTTTAATCTTCACTCTAAGCACATGTCCACAGATCCTTGAATCTCGAGCTGATGGTTACTGCTTCCCATCGGTGAGCAATTTGATAAAAATCGCTCTGTAGGAAAAATAAAACAGAAGGTATAGGAATAGGTGCCCATTACATGCCATCCCAATGTCAAGTTCAGCATTTGTTCTTTCAAAGACATTCGTATAAAGGAATTGCGAGATTGCTTTATTCTAGTGGATAATTGGATACATTGCTGCTGTGCAAAATTGAAATTAATATCTCTACTTCTGAGCAGGAAAGGGTTGGAGAATACACCAAGAGTTGGAAAACTGCAGAAAAAATCATGACCAGCTTTAATTCCTCAAAGTGATATCTTAATAGTGTGTCCTTGGTCAATGCCGGTTTACAGTATTTGTGATGATTAATGTAATAATAATTCATCACGATGGTAACATCTAGAACATATTATATAATTTACTCTCGGAAGTGCAATTTTACAGAATTAAAAGTTAATTTAGAAAAACAACATGAGAATATTCAGTATATTGGCATTCACATTTTCCCGTCACAGAACCAAAGACTAATTGGTACTCATGTTGCTTTTTGTCTAGCAGAATTGTAAATCTGAATTTTCCCTCATGCACATAATCTCTTTTAAATACATCTTTAATCAAAATCAAAACCCATTTCATCACAAATTATATTAGCACTGAAAGATTCCATCTATTAGTAAAGAATGCACTGGTTAGGTTATAGCTCTAGCAAGTGAACTAATGGGGGATGCTCTATTAGATCTCTTTGAAGGTATGGGAGAACTTGATCGAACAGTTTTGTTCCAAAAGTTGTTTCCTGTTGTGAATGAGAACAAAATTAGTAATTATAAATGTTAAAAAAGATACAAATAAATCTGATGGAAATTTAGATGAATTTATTGGTCTTTATTCAAAAAGTGTGGAGCTTCTTGATTGCAGATGGAACTATGGTGAAGGATTTGGCTGCAATTAGTTGGAAGATGGAGAAGTGTTTAAAAATTAAACCGTGTGGTTAAAAGAAGATGGATGGGAAGAAACCATGTGCCTGCCACTGGTAACAAGTAGAAAACTTAACATTTGCAATCTTGGACAGGACAAGTAGGACTGTCCACAATAGAGACAATTGAACTGTCTATTTATTGATTTAATGCAAGTAAAATACATTATGAAGACTTCTAGCAAACAGACTGTTTGTTTACTTCTAATGCTAATCAGATTTATTCCATTTATATTGAATTGTATTTTTGAAATATCCTTATTCTAAAATTGCCTGAAATGTTGTAACTTGTTTTATGAGTTGAGTGTTTAATAGAGCAGGAAGTTGTAATTACTACTTCCAAGGTAATTTTATGCAAGGGACTTGGACAGCTTTGTGGATAGGAAAGAAGTAGAAAGAAATGAACCAAACACAAGCAAATGGAACTTAGGTGTGAATCTTCGTCAACCCAGACCATTTGAGCCAAAAAGCCCATTTCTGTGTTGTATTGCTATATGACTCTAGGTGGCCTATCATTCTCTGACATATACTGTACATTTGAAAATGATATTTTTATGACATCTTTTTAAAAGAATTCAGCTACTAAATTTATTTAGTAAATAACCTGCAACTTCTGTTTTGAGCTTTTAATAATGTTATTTAATTATTTAATAAGTATTTAATAAAGTATTTAATAATGTTATCTAAAAGTTGCATTCTTTGTTTGATGTCCATGAAACTTAATGGAAATGTGGCAGTACACAATGCAGACGCTAAATAGTTTGGAGTAGTTTCCTTTGAAGGCCACAGCCAGGATAAATACTTCAAGGGATTGGACTTTATCCTTAATTTACCATGTCAAATATTTTTAGCTGAATGTCTACTTGAGTTCTCTTCATACAGAAATTGAAGAAGTAGAAATATTCATTCAGGAGCACTTTTATTTGACAAGTTCGAGAGTGTGTTTATATATTTTCCATCCTACTTGGACTTAGATATTTACGTATAAACAACAGAAGGTTTCATTCTAACAAATATCTCATGATTTCAACACTTCACATTCATCTCATTCATCACATGGATGGTGGTGTGGAGATACATTTCTACAAAAGGAGGTTTAAGGAACTTCTTCCCTCCGCTAGCCTGCAGATCACCCTCGGGCAGGCAAGGTGTAGCACCTACTTAGCCCCCAGATCAGGGTCACTTGAAGCTATGGGAGCAGGTGGTGGATGGTCTTATAAAGCAGCTGATGTAATCACAAGACTTTGTTATGTGACCACTGACATCAGGCAATCTCTGAAGTGTATTCATAATGCCTGGGGGTCACCTATCTTATAAAGACACTGCCCGAAAGAAGACAATGGCAAACCACTTCTGTAGATACATTGGCCAAGAACGATCATGGTCATGGAAAGACCGTTATCTCCCATGTCGTACAATATGACACTTAACGAAAGAATGGAGATTCATCAAAGAATATTGACAATTGACCACATATACAAAGCTAATACAAAGTGAAATCAGTTGGTAGGAAGAGCAGTAAATGATAAAGGTGAAAATTAAGAATTTATTGAGGGAAAAGGCATACTGGCAATGCTGAATTAATAACCCAGACTAATCCTGGAGTAACTCATCAATTATATTTTCCTGCCCAGTAAGGCTTTTTTTTGGCCTTTTGTGGACACAGGAGAGAATTTTTTGATGGAAACCATCCTCATCCTAATTCAGCCTGCATTTTGGCCTTCCAGTTATAAGCTAAGAATTCTCTCATCTGTATGAATGTGGAGAGATTCTTGAGGGAAATTCAGATCAAGGGTCTATAATTTAAAAGTAAAAATTACATTTCAGTCATAGGTGAGACAATATACATTCAGTGTCCCTTCATTAGGCACCTCCTGTACCTAGAAAGTGGCCACTGATAATATGTTTGTGGTTTTCTGCTGCTGTAGCTCTTTCACTTGATTGTACAATCAGAGGTGTTCTTCTGAACACCAGTGTTATAATGTGTGTAATGTGTGGTTATTTGAATTACTGTCACATTCCTGTCAGCTTGAACCAGTCTGGCCATTCTCCTCTGACATCTCACATTTTTGCCCACAGACTGCCACTCACTAGATTTTTTTTTGTTTGGTTTTTGCACCATTCTCTGTAAACTCCAGAGACTGTTGTATGTGAATATCCCAGGAGATCGGCAGTTTTTGAGATATTCAAACCACCCTATCTGAGACCAACAATTGTTCCACAGTCAAAGTCACTTAGATCATATTTCTTCCTCATTCTGACATCTGGTCTGAATAACAACTAAACTTCTTGACCATGTCTGCATGCTTTTGTGCATTGAGTTGCTGTCACATGATTGGCTGATCAGATATTCGCATTAACAAGAAGGTGTACGGGGTACCTAAAGAAGTGGCCACAGGCCTCAGAATGTGGGAAATCTTGGGAACCTCTACCTCTGATTCTGTTAGAAATAACATTTTTGAATATTTTAAGGCAGAGGTAGATGGATTTTTGATAAGCAAGGCCGGTTAGAATCTTTGTCGGTGATGCTTGGAATAAACTGAGAATATGACTTTACTTTGTGACCGAGACTAGTCTAATTTGGCATTATGCACCAGTTTGCAAATCACATATATGATATTAATAATATACTATCTACTGATTTGTAGAAGTATAAACAGAAATGGAAGAAAAATCTACATACTAGTATCAAGAGGTTGCTTCCGAGGGCCAAAGCAAAAGTTGGTAGGACACTGGCAAATTGTCCTCTTGTGAGGAAAAACGTTATCCAGTGGGCTTTGTTTCAACTTGCCCCTTCTCATTTTCTCAGGCACCTATATCAACAAAAAATAATTTGAGAAGCAGTCACTGGATAGCAACTAAGTAATGGTGAAGAATGGAAAATGTTAGACCTTTGTCTTGAAGTTCAGGTCCTGTATAGGCACATGACTATAGATTGCATCTTGCTTCTGGTACCAGATCCACCAAGCCACCTTCCACACAAACCCAGTCCATGAACTGGAGACATGTCAGAAGCACTAGAATCTGACTGCCAATGCTGAGGCTAGACTGTAAAGCTTTGTAGTTGATGCTGTGATCAGGGAATTAGCTGCATTCTTATTCTGTTTGTAGGGGCTTTAATTGACACATAAAGTGCAGGAAAGATCTCCCTTGCTTGTTCATTTCTTTGAGGAAAGTATAGGACAAGGTGATAGGCTAATAAATGATAGATCCATTGTCCAAATGCCATATTATGAAGTCGTTATTCAATAATTCATTTTTTGTTCATTGGATTTGGGTGTTATGGATACGATAAGTATTTGTCCCTGGTTGCCCTTGGAAAAGGTATTGATGAACTGGGTGTAGAAAATACTGGTAGCATGACCCAAGTTTAGCACTGAGTTTATACTTTTCCCAATGACGGCTTGGGTTATCCCAAGCTGCCCAAGTTTCCTTGCTCATCCCAAAACTGTGCTGGTTGTTATGTTTTGTAACTTCAAAACAGAAAAAAACTAATTGAAAGGGAAACAAGGGAGCCAGAAGACAACTCGTGTACGTTCATTTTTCCTTTAAGCGAAGTGCGCATGTATGACATGGTGGTGATGATGACGTATCGTATTTATGTACTTTTACATATAACCCATAATAAATTATTTAAACATACAATGAATGCTTAATGAAAAAATATTTACAGTATTACTCAAACATTACTGAAATATTAAATACACAGCATTCCTTTCTGCTTAGCTGCAAACTCAAACTCAATGTAGAATGCATCTCAAATTTTATATATACACATATACACACACAGTATACGATATAATAAACTACAATATAGACATCCACAGCGTAGTAAATTTTATATTGTATCATTCAGGCCTAAAGCTTTAATTGCAGTGGAGGCTTCTTACTCTTGTGGAATAGCAACTTCCCTGACAGGAGTGGGGATGGGTGTCACTCTGCTTGGCTGTGAAATAAACTCATGTTCTGGGGCCTCCTCCATGGTGGTTGCTGAAGTTGACTTTAGGACTGCAGGAAGGTGGTTCAGACAGCTCTGGCCAGATTTCTTCTCTAACAATTGACTCTGCAGTTCTCAACTGATCGATGTGTTGTCTCCAGAAGATATCAGATGCAATCTCCAGTGTGTAGGAGTGTGGTCCAGTTCTGTCCTTGATCTTCTAATCTTCTTAACATTGTCTTGAGATTTTGAAGATATTCCTTGTCATCCTTACCAGTAACATTGATGTCATCCAGGTAACCCTGAGTGCCTGGACAGGCTTGCAGTACCTGGTCCATAACTTTCTGCCAGAGTGTAGGTGCGTATGCTACTTCAAAATAAAGTCTATTTTCATGATAAGGCCCTTTGTGAGTGTTTATGGCGAGAAACACTTTGACCTCTTCCTTCATTTCCATCTGTAGGTAGACCTCAGCTAAGTCCACTTTATTGAATTGCTTTCCTCCAAAAACTTCTGCAAAAATATCCTCTGTTCTTTGTCCTCAGCAGAGGGCACTGGTCTACTTTCAATGTGGTAACCTTAAAGTTACAACAGATCCTGACAAATCCATTCTCCTTGGCTATTGGGACCAGGGTTTTGCCTATGGGCTCTACTCAGCCTTGGAGAGAATTCCTTCAGGCTTCATGCGATCTAGGTCACTGGCTACATTGGTGTATGGAACTAGATGGGCTTTGAAAAACTTTGGTATGGCATTTTCAAACACATTTTATCCTTGACACAAGAAGTACTGCAGATGCTGGAAATCTAGAGCAATACACACAATATGCAGGAGGAGCTCAACAGTCAGGCAGTACCAATGGATAGGAATGAACAGTCGACTTTTTGAGCCGAGAACTTTCATCAGGATTTTACCCTTGATATGTTTGAATTTTCCATGCCATTCCTCTGTACTTCTGTGGCATCATCCAGTACCTTTCTTAATTTGCTTTCAGTTGACTCTGTTACAGGGGATGTGGAATACTGATGGTGAATGGATCTCCAATCAAGATGTAGCTGTCTCAGCCACTCATGTTGCCACAATGCTGGCACATGCAAGCCCAAAGTGGCTTCTTCTGGAATAACTGCAACAACTGAGCCAGTGGCCAATTCCATTTTAATTAATTTGCAGGTTACTTGTAGTGTAAGCTATACCACTTGGATATTGTTTGCTTTCAGATTTCAAATCTGAAGGCTACTCAGTCCTCCATCACTCATTATTATCAGGTTTTTATCAACAGCATGCAGATTAGTACTTTTTTTGAAACTGCAACTAGACTTTTCATCTTTTTTTCTTCCCTGTGTAGTCAATTTTTTTTGTCTCCCCAGCTTGATCTTTGTATATGTCCTAATTTGTTGCATTTTCTGCAAGTTTCTCCTTTAAACCTGCATCAGTCAGGTGTATGTGAGCCCTTTCCACAACCGTAACAAAATTCTGTTTGGCCAGGCCAGTTTCTACCTAGACATTGCAATTTTGTTCATACTCACTTTCATTCCTGACTGTAACTCAATTGCATCCCTGTTTGCTGTTTCCAGTTATACAGCAATTTCAACTGTTCTTTCAAATGTGAGATGTGCTTCAACTGAAACTGTTTTTGAATGCTTTCTTGTAAGATTCCACAAACTAAATGATCTCTCAGTGCATCACTAAACCCATCACTCCACTGACAATGTTCAGGCAACTTCTTCAGTTTAGCCATGTACACTGAAATTGACTCCCCTTCCTTTTGATTCTGTTTATGAAACCTAAAGTATTCTGTAATCAACAATAGTTTTGTTTCTAATGGTCCCTGCCTTAAGTTCACAATATCAGCAAAGCTAATTTTGGCTGTGTTAGTTGCAGCAGTCAAATTTCTAAGTGCACTGTATGTCTTTAAACCCAAGATCGAAGAAGTTTGAGGTGCATAGCCGCCAACACCGGATTCGGGACAGCACCCACTGACTGACTTTAAACCCAGTGCACACAGCAAAACTGGCACTTGCTTCTCATTGGATATTTCATTTGCTTCAAGATACTTCACAATTAGCTAGTATACATGGGCCAGTTACCTGTAGAGCAACCAGGCGCATCTATCTTTCCAATGTAGCCAGCCACTTTCACTTTAAAACAAAATTATGATTACTATCACCCAGTACTCATTGTGGAATCGATATGGGTAGAGCTGCGTAACACCAAGGGGCAGAAGACGCTGGTGGGAGTTGTGTACAGGCCACCTAACAGTACTAGTGAGGTCGGAGATGGTATTAAACAGGAAATTAGAAATGTGTGCAATAAAGGAACAGCAGTTCAATCTACATGTAGACTGGGTGAACCAAATTGGTAAAGGTGCTGAGGAAGAGGATTTCTTGGAATGTATGCGGGATGGTTTTTTGAACCAACATGTCGAGGAACCAACTAGAGAGCAGGCTATTCTGGACTGGGTTTTGAGCAATGAGGAAGGTTTAATTAGCGATCTTGTCGTGAGAGGCCCCTTGGGTAAGAGTGACCATAATATGGTGGAATTCTTCATTAAGATGGAGAGTGACATAGTTAATTCAGAAACAAAGGTTCTGAACTTAAAGAGGGGTAACTTTGAAGGTATGAGACGCGAATTAGCTAAGATAGACTGGCAAATGACACTTAAAGGATTGACGGTGGATATGCAATGGCAAGCATTTAAAGGTTGCATGGATGAACTACAACAATTGTTCATCCCAGTTTGGCAAAAGAATAAATCAAGGAAGGTAGTGCACCCGTGGCTGACAAGAGAAATTAGGGATAGTATCAATTCCAAAGAAGAAGCATACAAATTAGCCAGAGAAAGTGGCTCACCTGAGGACTGGGAGAAATTCAGAGTTCAGCAGAGGAGGACAAAGGGCTTAATTAGGAAGGGGAAAAAAGATTATGAGAGAAAACTGGCAGGGAACATAAAAACGGACCGTAAAAGCTTTTATAGATATGTAAAAAGGAAAAGACTGGTAAAGACAAATGTAGGTCCCCTGCAGACAGAAACAGGTGAATTGATTATGGGGAGCAAGGACATGGCAGACCAATTGAATAATTACTTTGGTTCTGTCTTCACTAAGGCGGACATAAATAATCTTCCAGAAATAGTAAGGGACAGAGGGTCCAGTGAGATGGAGGAACTGAGCGAAATACATGTTAGTAGGGAAGTGGTGTTAGGTAAATTGAAGGGATTGAAGGCAGATAAATCCCTGGGGCCAGATGGTCTGCATCCTAGAGTGCTTAAAGAAGTAGCCCAAGAAATAGTGGATGCATTAGTGATAATTTTTCAAAACTCGTTAGATTCTGGACTAGTTCCTGAGGATTGGAGGGTGGCTAATGTAACCCCACTTTTTAAAAAAGGAGGGAGAGAGAAACCGGGGAATTATAAACCGGTTAGCCTAACGTCGGTGGTGGGGAAACTGCTGGAGTCAGTTATCAAGGATGTGATAACAGCACATTTGGAAAGCGGTGAAATGATCGGACAAAGTCAGCATGGATTTGTGAAAGGAAAATCATGTCTGACGAATCTCATAGAATTTTTTGAGGATGCAACTAGTAGAGTGGATAGGGGAGAACCAGTGGATGTGGTATATTTGGATTTTCAAAAGGCTTTTGACAAGGTCCCACACAGGAGATTAGTGTGCAAACTTAAAGCACACGGTATTGGGGGTAAGGTATTGGTGTGGGTGGAGAATTGGTTAGCAGACAGGAAGCAAAGAGTGGGAATAAATGGGACCTTTTCAGAATGGCAGGCGGTGACTAGTGGGGTACTGCAAGGCTCAGTGCTGGGACCCCAGTTGTTTACAATATATATTAATGACTTGGATGAGGGAATTAAATGCAGCATCTCCAAGTTTGCGGATGACACGAAGCTGGGTGGCAGTGTTAGCAGTGAGGAGGATGCTAAGAGGATGCAGGGTGACTTGGATAGGTTGGGTGAGTGGGCAAATTCATGGCAGATGCAATTTAATGTGGATAAATGTGAAGTTATCCACTTTGGTGGCAAAAATAGGAAAACAGATTATTATCTGAATGGTGGCCGATTAGGAAAAGGGGAGGTGCAACGAGACCTGGGTGTCATTATACACCAGTCATTGAAAGTGGGCATGCAGGTACAGCAGGCGGTGAAAAAGGCGAATGGTATGCTGGCACTTATAGCGAGAGGATTCGAGTACAGGAGCAGGGAGGTACTACTGCAGTTGTACAAGGCCTTGGTGGGACCACGCCTGGAGTATTGTGTGCAGTTTTGGTCCCCTAATCTGAGGAAAGACATCTTTGCCATAGAGGGAGTACAAAGAAGGTTCACCAGATTGATTCCTGGGATGGCAGGACTTTCATATGAAGAAAGACTGGATGAACTGGGCTTGTACTCGTTGGAATTTAGAAGATTGAGGGGGGATCTGATTGAAACGTATAAGATCCTAAAGGGATTGGACAGGCTAGATGCAGGAAGATTGTTCCCGATGTTGGGGAAGTCCAGAACATCAAACTGAGGATAGAGGGGAAGCCTTTTAGGACCGAGATTAGGAAAAACTTCGTCACACAGAGAGTGGTGAATCTGTGGAATTCTCTGCCACAGGAAACTGTTGAGGCCAGTTCATTGGCTATATTTAAGAGGGAGTTAGATATGGCCCTTGTGGCTATGGGGGTCAGGGGGTATGGAAGGAAGGCTGGGGCAGGGTTCTGAGTTGGATGATCAGCCATGATCATAATAAATGGTGGTGCAGGCTCGAAGGGCCGAATGGCCTACTCCTGCACCTATTTTCTATGTTTCTATGTTTCTATGTTTATGAACCTGTGAATTCTTCCAATTTATTCCTTTATTTTAAACTTGAACATTTTTTCCCTTCCAAGAAATCATGCTGCAATTTTCTTTAGATCGATCATCTTGCTGCGCTTTTAAAAACTCAAACATATCGCTGCCCTTCAGCATGTAGGTAGTCATCTTGGGTTTGTTTAAAACTTCCATGTTGCCACTAAAAACTAATTGAAAGAAAAACAAGGGAACCTGGAGATAATTTGTGTATGTTCATTTTTACTTTAAATGAAGTGCGCACGTAGGATGTGGGGTGTGATGATTTACATACTTTTACATATAAACCCACAGTGAATTATCTTTTCAAACAAACAATGGTTGATCAACAACATATTTATAATATTACTCACATATCACTAAAATATTAATACATACACAACACTGGTAGGTTATTTGCCCCTGTAAATTGCCATTAGAGTAGATGGATAGCAAACGAACTGGGTTGGAGAGACACAGTTTGGGGCTGTTTGAGAGAAAATGTTGTAAAGCTCCAGACAAAGGAGTAAGACAACAAGATTGATGGGATTGCTCTTCAGAAAATTGGCATGGGGCCAATGGACCAAACAGTCTCTTTCTGATATGTCATGGAACGTTTTCAGCAGAAAAAAGTACAACAAAGCTGTATAATTATGAAAGACTATGCTTCACTGTATGTCAACATTTTCCAACCTATATTGGATAAGGGGCAGAACAACAATGTTCAACAACAACCTTAGAATCAAGAGATTCTGCAGTTGCAGAAAATCCGATGTACTACATACATAATACTGGAGGAACTCAGCAGGTCAGGCAGCATCTAGGGAAATGAATACTGAGTCGATATTTTAGGCCAAGACCCTTCATCAGGACTAACCTTTGGTTTATGGTTTACTACTGATTTGATTCAGTGGATTAATCCATCAATAGTGTACACTAAATACCATCAAAATTTCTTCTTAACTGTACAATAGAGGATAGGTAAAAGCATCTCGGATCTATATTTGAAGTAGTTCAAAGGGTCCAGAAGTGGCAATTGATCAAAGGTCTGTATACTTTGCTACTTTATATGGGAGATGCGGATTATTGTTTGTGCCACATATGCAAAATACAAATTTTTATTAAAAAAGAACAAAATATCCTCTGTATAGTTTATTAGTTGCAATGTTGTAGGTCAAAATAAGAAGCAGTCTTTATTGTATGCTTGGCTTTGTATGTTATGCCCATTATTATCTCATATAAAATGAAATTATTTTTGCACTATCTCAGCTCAGTACATCCAAAATTATTCCTTCAAATCTTTGCCGTATAATTTCTGGAAGGAAACTTTTCCCCATTTAAAGATCACACAAAACTTCTGATATTTAACAAATTCAGTGATTTTCTGCTGCAATTATCATACTTCATAAACTAAAATATAGCTAGAGCTCTATAAACAAAAGATTTTATTTTGTTCACTTTTACAATGTACAGATGGACATTACTTTAATAATTATTTGGGTTTTAAGGATGTCATAAATCTTTCAGCTTTTAATTCTTAAAGTTTTGTTGTCAATAGAGTGAATTTCATTTGACACCAGAGCAAGGGGATGTGACTGAAGTTGAAGGGAAGGTTAGTAAGCTGCAGGTGCAAGGGAATAAGGGTCTATTATAACAAAATTTTCATTACTACATTTGAGTCAATCGATCTTTAAACAAAGTTCCATAAACTCAAGACGGTTTCACAAAGGGAGCTGTTAAATTGCTTTGCAATATTTCACTTACTGACAGACGTAGCAGCCTGCAGCAGAGTTCATATGTGCGAGCAAATTTGAAAGAAAACAATGAGTATATTGCCCTTTATTATCTGCAGCTTAATCTTTTTGGCCTACCTGCTTCACTGCACCGTTAAAAGACAATTAATCCTAATAACCAGTTACCTCATATCCATTTCTCATCTTGGCAGCTTTACTTATAATGACAAAATGGGAGTGGCTGAGCCCAACAACTGGGCGTATGCAGGCTGCATCTTAAAAATGGAAACAGTTGATGCACATTAGGTCGCTAATATGTTCCTGCTGGCAATGCATATCTTCAAAGGAGTGCATTAGCGCAGAGACTCTTTACTTAGTATGTTATTCCATGGTCATTAAAAGGTCCTGCAAGCTTTTAAAAAGTGAAGTTGGAGTTAATCCTGTTACTATTAAAATACTAAACAAACATCATGAACACAGACTTCACTGCATACAGTTTAAATCATAATTAGGTTGATATACAAAGCTGATTTGTAGGTCCTTAAAATTGATGCTCTTTGCTTAATAACCAGCATTAGTTATGTGGAGTATGGCAGCAATGTGGTCAATGTGGATTAGTACCCAGGGGCCTGAACTGCTGATCTGGAGGCAATATGTCTGAATTCACCATGGCAGCTAGGGAATTAAAATTCACGTTTATTTTGCTTACTTTTGGATGTGAGATTCATTGGCTTAACCAGTATTTATTCTCATCCCCCTTGGGAAAGGTGCCTGTGATGAAGGAATGGCAATATATTTACGTGTCAGAATATTCTGAAACTTGGACAAGAAGCCTGGAAGTGGAGGCGTTTGCCCAACTGTTCCTGTCGTCCTTCGTGAGCTTGGGAGTTGCTGCTGTGAGTAGTAGGGGTGAGTTTCCATTAATACAGAGATTTAACACTAGTCTACCCTTGATATGTTTGAGCTTTCAAATGACACCCTCGAACACTGCTGTGGCATTATTCAGTACCTTTCTTAATTTGCTTTCAGTTGACTCTTCTTCACGGGTTGCTTTCTATTTTACAGACGATGCAAAGCAGAGGCACAATATGGCAGGGGTGAAGTAAGGTGAAGTACAAAGGGTGGTGCACGGAATGTCACTTTAATATCTCTTCAGAGTCAAACAGGCTGCTTTACCTGAATAGTAGCAAGCTTTTAATTGTTGCTGTAATTGTACTCACTAAACAAGATATGTGCATTCCTTTACTTTCCTGATGGATTATGGAAAGGCTTTGGAGTGGAAGAAGGTGAGTCACTTGTCACAGTATATTCAACTCTGAACTGTTCTCATAGCCATGGTATTGATATAACTGCTCCTCCAATTAATTAAATAAATCTGGAATAAAGAGTTAATATCAGGAATCACGGCCATGAACCTAATGGATTGTCATAAAAGTACATCTAGATCACTGTACTAAGCCATTCTCATATGGTCTAAATTTAACCACAGACACACTGCCCTCAGAAATAACCACACAGTTCATGGACAATTAGGGATAGCTGCCAAATTCTGGAGCAGCAGTCAAAATTCTGTGAACAAATGAAACAAGTATTTTTTTGTGAAATGCAATGCAGTTCTATCATGGCTCTAACTCAATTTAAAAAAAAAATCTCATGACAGCTTATGGGGTTGTGGCAAAAATAGACATCTGGAAAAAAATGTTGGTAGTTGGGAAGGAGGAAGAAGAGCTGCTGTGACTGAATCCATATGGTAAATATTAAAATTGGTCATAACATTACGCAATTGCAGTAAAAAAATCGAAGAGTGTACATAAAAAATATTGTCTTTAACCCATTTCCCCTCCTTCCATATTGTTTGTCATCCATCATGGCACCCAAAGCAACAGCAAGAAAACTTCATGAGGAAACCAAAAGCCGGAAGGGATTGCTAACTGCCACCTCCTGCTCATTGTTGCTTAATTTAACACTGAGTGCAATATTTAAATGTGAGTAGTACTTTTAAACATTCCCCACTAGGAATAGGATTCCCCTTGTCCTCACCTGCTACCCCACCAGCCTCCGGGTCCAACATATTATTCTCCGTAACTTCCGCCACCTCCAACAGGATCCCACCACTAAGCACATCTTTCCCTCCCGCCCCCCTCTCTGCATTCCGCAGGGATCGCTCCCTACGCAACTTCCTTGTCCATTCGTCCCCCCCATCCCTCCCCACTGATCTCCCTCCTGGCACTTATCCGTGTAAGCGGAACAAGTGCTACACATGCCCTTACACTTCCTCCCTTACCACCATTCAGGGCCCCAAACAGTCCTTCCAGGTGAGGCAACACTTCACCTGTGAGTCAGCTGGGGTGATATACTGTGTCCGGTGCTCCCGATGTGGCCTTTTATATATTGGCGAGACCCGACGCAGACTGGGAGACCGCTTTGCTGAACACCTACGCTCTGTCTGCCAGAGAAAGCAGGATCTCCCAATGGCCACACATTTTAATTCCACATCCCATTCCCATTCTGACATGTCTATCCACAGCCTCCTCTACTGTAAAGATGAAGCCGCACTCAGGTTGGAGGAACAACACCTTATATTCCGTCTGGGTAGCCTCCAACCTGATGGCATGAACATCGACTTCTCTAACTTCCGCTAATGCCCCACCTCCCCCTTGTACCCCATCTGTTACTTATTTTTATCACACATTCTTTCTCTCACTCTCCTTTTTCTCCCTCTGTCCCTCTGACTATACACCTTGCCCATCCTCTGGGTCCCCCCACCCTCCTTGTCTTTCTTCCCGGACCTCCTGTCCCATGATCCTCTCGTATCCCTTTTGCCTATCACCTGTCCAGCTCTTGGCTCCATCCCTCCCCCTCCTGTCTTCTCCTATCATTTTGGATCTCCCCCTCCCCCTCCAACTTTCAAATCCCTTACTCACTCTTCCTTCAGTTAGTCCTGACGAAGGGTCTCGGCCTGAAACGTCGACTGCACCTCTTCCTAGAGATGCTGCCTGGCCTGCTGCGTTCACCAGCAACTTTTATGTGTGTTACTTTTAAACATGTATGGTATAAGTGGCAATAAGTTTTTTTTAAATGGAAGATTCCATACAAAAGAAATGAATTAGTATTCTATCATTTCTTTATCTTGTACGTGTTGTGACTGTAACTAAAGTCACCAAGAAGACACTGAAACAGGCGATGTTATTGTCTTTATTCATCACAATAAGCAGGCATTCCTCTGAAGACACTCTAAGCAGGTTCTCACAAACTCAAAAGAACATCACGTATTTATACCCTTAAGATCAAAATACAGTTTCAATAGTTGCAATGACATAATTTACTTCAATACTCTGGGTTGTTCAATACTCTGGGTTAATAATGCTTCCTTTGAATTGCATATCTACAGTGGGAGACAACTCTGAATGTTCAAATACATTTGATGTGACACTTACCTGGATTTCTTTACAATGGTGCAATTTACTTAAACCCACAGTTGCCTAGATTGCAGGCCAATTAACACAACCCCATTATCTTAATGTTTGGCTGTTATATATATACAATCCCTTAGTGGGCCAATCTGTGTTTTTAACTTCAATTTACTGCTTGCAATTTACAATAAAAACTGAAGACTGGGTCTTGTGTGAATTAATATCTGCTATATTGACATAACTCCAGAATACTCTCTAACATGCCCACTTTTTGATCTGTGGACAGAAATCTACCCGAAGAAGGCCAAATATTGTAAAGGATCTAATTAAGTAGGGCTGCAAAAAATGCCCTTCATTTCAGATCCTTTCCACAATTACTAACCTATCATGTCCTTCTGTGCATATAAATCTACACTGTCACTAACTGGCTATCTACAAGACTAAGCAGAGATGGCAATAAAATGTTCCATAAATTTGAACACATCCTATTTTTGGTTCTCTTTTCCTCTCAATGTCAACCAGTCTTTAAAATGCAGCTTTGTCATTCATATGCTTGTTGCCTCCTTCCCTGCTGGTCCATTGCAGTTTACATATTCTTGACTTCACTCATTCAATATCTGATAGTGAACACTCAGCAGTGGCTGTCAGTAGTTTCCCTATAGGCAGGGGCACGGCAGGCTGTTCAGGTTCACAGGTAACAGTTCATATTCCGTCCTATAATATTGGATTGTCGGAATAATCCAACAATGTCTTTCAGTGCATCTGACCAATGTACAGGAGGGTCTGGGGTGGTCTCTGTTGGATTAGCTGCCAGGACCTTACCCCATTGGCACCCCTCCCACACTGTCCTTTTAATCATTCACCCAGCCACTGAAAGGGCCCAGCTCACGAGTCCATTCTCATTCCAAGCTTGGGTGGCTGCTTTTGGATGCAGTGAACAACTGACATCAATTGTTATGAAGTGCTTCGAGAGATTGGTTATGGCACAGCCTACTGGTCAACTTCGACGCTTTGCAATTCGCCTACCGGGGCAACAGGTCAACAGCAGATACCATCAGTCTGGCCCTACATTCCTCCTTAGAACACCTGGAGAATAAAGACGCATACGTAAGGCTCCTTTTCATTGACTACAGCTCTGCCTTTAATACCATCATTCCAAATAAACTGATTCCTAAGCTCCAGAAACTGGGCCTTAGCACTCAGTTCTGCAGCGGGATCTTCAACTTCTTCACAGACAGGACCCAGCTGTAAAAATAGGGGACAAGCTCTCCTCTACAATCACTCTGAGCACCGGTGCCCCACAAGGCTGTGTACTCAGCCCCCTGCTGTACTCACTGTACACCCATGATTGTGTAGCCAAGTTTCCATCAAAGTCAATATATAAGTTTGCTAATGACACAACAATTGTAGGCCGTATCTCGGGAAATGGTGAGTTTGAGTACAGAGAGTAAATTAAAAACCTGGTGGCATGGTGCGAAGACGATAACCTATCCCTCAACGTCAGCAAGACGAAGGAATTGGTTGTTGACTTCAGGAGGAGTAGCGGACCGCACAACCCAAGTTACATCGGTGGTGCGTAAGTAGAACAGGTCAAAAGATTTAAGTTCCTTGGGGTCAATATCACAAATGACCTGACTTGGTCCAATCGAGCAGAGTTCACTGCCAAGAAGGCCCACCAGTGCCTTTACTTCCTGAGAAAACTAAGGAAATTTGGCCCATTCCCTAAAACCTTCACTAATTTTTATAGATGCACCGTAGAAAGTATTTTTCTAGGGTGCATCACAACCTGGTATGGAAGTTGTCCTGTCCAAGAGCGAAAGAAGCTGCAGAAGATCATGAACACGGTGCAGCACATCACACAAATCAAACTTCCGTCCGTGGACTCACTTTACAACGCATGCTGTCGGAGCAGTGCTGCCAGGATAATCAAGGACACGACCCACCCAGCCAACACACTTTTCATTCCTCTTCCCTCCAGGAGAAGGTTCAGGAGCTTGAAGACTCATATGGCCAGATTTGGGAACAGCTTCTTTCCAACTGTGATAAGACTGCTGAACGGATCTGGGCCGTACCCTCCAATTATCCAGACCTGCCTCTTGTTTTTTTTGCACTACCTTACTTCCCATTTTTCTATTTTCTGTTTATGATTTATAATTTAAATTTTTAATATTTACTAATTTTAACTATCTTTAATATTTTAAATATTTAATATTTGTAATCCAGGGAGTGTGAAGCGCAGAATCAAATATCGCTGTGATGATTGTACGTTCTAGTATCAATTGTTTGGCGACAATAAAGTATAAAGTATCAACTTCTTCTCTTCCTTGATCTGCCTTGCAATTAAAGTTGTGGAACTTTTAATGTATACCATCATTAAAAGAAAAAAATGATTAAATGATCCTTTCCCATCATTGTTCCCAATATCTTTCTATCCTGTTCCATATAACTAATCAACTGCCTTGTGGAATCAGCTTTCATTACAAAGTACAGTTATTGTTATACTTTAGCACATTGTTCATAGCTTGCTGACATGCTTTCTTTGTGTCTTCTGCATTCACATTCCCATTCTATTTCATCCACAAGACTGCTTTCATCAGGAGTCTTCAGATGTGAAGCAGCAGGCAGGCATTCACCACTTGGATTTACTGTAATAACACTGTTGCTGGGTGGAATTGATCCATTGTTCTCTCTGCGAGGGTGTCAAGAAGGCAAGTCATACAGTTTCAATAGGTACATTTAATGTCAGAGAAATGTGTACAATATACATCCTGAAATTACATTTCTTCGCAAACATCCACATAAACAGAGGAATGTTCCAAAGAATGATTGACAGTTAAATGTTAGAACCCCAAAGCAACCCCCCAGCTCCCTACTCCCAAGCAAAAACAGCAGCAAAGAGACGATCCCCCCCCCAGCAGCATAAGATCATCGGCACCCCCCACCAGCACGCAAGTGTGCAGCAAAGCATCAGCAACGACACAGACTTGCAGTACTGCAAAGACTACTCATTAACCTGGTAATTCGACATACCACAGGCTCTCTCTCTCTCTCTCTCTCCCCTAATAAAGGAAAAAGAGATGTCTCTGTTTCACAGCAAGAGGGGAGACATAAAAAACAACTCAAACAACAGGAATTATGCAGATGCTGGAAATTCAAGCAACGCACATGAAAGTTGCTGGTGAACGCAGCAGGCCAGGCAGCATCTCTAGGAAGGGGTGCAGTCGACGTTTCAGGCCAAGACCCTTCGTCAGGACTAACTGAAGGAAGAGTGAGTAAGGGATTTGAAAGTTGGAGGGGGAGGGGTAGGAGGGGTATATTCCGTCTGGGTAGCCTCCAACCTGAAGGCATGAACATTGACTTCTCTAACTTCCGCTAATGCCCCACCTTCCCCTCGTACCCCATCTGTTACTTATTTGTATACGCACATTCTTTCTCTCACTCTCCTTTTTCTCCCTCTGTCCCTCTGAATATACCCCTTGCCTATCCTCTGGGTCCCCCGACCCTCCTTGTCTTTCTTCCCGGACCTCCTGTCCCATGATCCTCTCTTATCCCCTTTTGCCAATCACCTGTCCAGCTCTTGGCTCTATCCCTCCCCCTCCTGTCTTCTCCTATCATTTCAGATATCCCCCTCCCCCTCCAACTTTCAAATCCCTTACTCACTCTTCCTTCAGTTAGTCCTGACGAAGGGTCTCGGCCTGAAACGTCGACTGCACCTCTTCCTAGAGATGCTGCCTGGCCTGCTGCGTTCACCAGCAACTTTTATAAAAAAACAACTCGCTGATTTATGGTGTTAAAAATTTAACCTGAGTTTAGTGTTTCCACTGGCTACCTCACTGGGTCAGGAGCACCACCTGTGGTCATTTCCACCAAGGAGAAAACCCTGCCTTTTCAGGCAGCTCTCTTACCATTACTTGGTTATGTAACTGCAAAAGGGCTATCTTTTCTCCATTAGGTCCTCTCTGACTAGCAATTTGTTGCTGCTGTTTTGCCTCAAATGTTACCCTGGTTCCATATAATCTTAGTAAATTGGTTCTAGTAGTTTCTATGACCTGTCTACAACCACTCTTTGCTTTCTGTGCATGAGCCAATTCTGGATCCACAAAGCAAGGTACCCTTGGATCCCATGCCTCCTTACTTTCTCAATAAGCCTGCCACGGGATACCTTATCAAATGCCTTGCTGAAATCCATCTATACTACATCTACTGCTCTACCTTCATCAATGTGTTTAGTCACATCCTTAAAAAATTCAATCAGGCTCATAAGGCACGACTTGCCTTTGACAAAGCCATGCTGACTATTCCTAATCATATTATGCTTCTCCAAATGTTCATAAATCCTGCCTCTCAGGATCTTTTCCTTCAGCTTACTAACCACTGAAGTAAGACTCACTGGTCTATAATTTCCTGGGCAATCTACTCACTTTCTTGAATAAGGGAACATCATCTACAACCCTCCAATCCTTTGGAACCTCTTCCTTCCTTATTGATGATGCAAAGATCATTGCCAGAGGCTCAGCAGTCTCCTCCCTCACCTTCCACAGTAGCCTGGAGTACAACTCGTCCAGTCCCAGAGACTTTTCCAACTTGATACTTTCCAACAACTCCAGCACATCCTATTTCTTAATGTCTATATGCTCAAGTTTTCCAATCCACTATAAGTTATCCCTACAACTGCCAAGATCCCTTTCCATAGTGAATACTGAAGCAAAGTATTCATTAAGTACCTTTGCTATCTCCTCCAGTTCCATATACTTCTCCACTGTCACACTTGATAGGTCCTATTCTCTCCTGTCTTGTCCTCTTGCTCTTCACATACTTACAGAATGCTTTGCGGTTTTCTTTAATCCTGCTCGCCAAGGTCTTCTCATGGCCCTTTCTGGCTCTCCTAATTTCATTCCTAAGCTCCTTCCTGCTAGCCTTATAATCTTTTAGATCTCTATCATTATCTAGTTTTTTGAAGCTTTCATAAGGTTTTCTTTTCTTCTTGACCAGATTTTCAACAGCCTTTGTACACAACGGCTCCTGTACCCTACCATCCTTTCCCTGTCTCATTGGAACATACCTATGCAGTGCCCATCACCTGGATATTTGCCACATTTCTGTCGTACATTTCCTTGAGAACATCTGTTCCCAGTTTATGCCTCCAAGTTCCTACCTTATAGCTTCATATTTCCCCTTACTCCAATTAAACCATTTCCTAACTTGTCCGTTCCTATTCCTCTCCAATGCTATGGTAAAGGGATACAATGCTCTCCCACTGAGAGACCTGACACCTGACCAGGTTCATTTTCCAATACCAGATCAAGTACAGTCTCTCCTCTTTTAGGCTTATCTACATATTGTGTTAGGAACCCTTCCTCAACACACATAACAAACTCCACCCCATCTAAACCCCTTGCACTAGGGAGATGCCAATTAATATTTGGGAAATTAAAATCTTCCACCATGACAACTCTGCTATTATTACACCTTTCCAGAATCTGTCTCCCTATCTGTTCACTGATGTCCCTGTTACTATTGGGTGCTCTATAAAAAACACCCAGTAGAGTTATTAACCCTTTCCTGTTTCTAACTTCCACCCACAGAAATTCAGTAGACAATCATTCCATGACTTCCTCCTTTTCTGCTATCTCTGATCAGCAGTGCCACGTCCCCACCTCTTATGCCTCCCTCCCTGTCCTTTCTGAAACATCTAAAGCTGGCACTCTAATTAACCATCCTGCCCCTGAGCCATCCAAATCTCTGTAATGGCCACAACATCCTAGCTCCAGGTACTGATCTACACTCTAAGCTCATCCACTTTGTTCATGATGCTTCTTGCTTTAAAATAGACACATCTCAAACTATCAGTCTGAGCGCATCCCTTCTCTATCACTTGCCTATCCTCCCTCTGGCACTGTCTACAAGCTTCCTCTATTTGTGAGATAACCACCCCTTCCTCCGTCTCTTCAGTTCGGTTCCCATACAAGCAATTCTAGTTTAAACTCTCCCCAATAGTCCAATTGTTTTGGTGATTGACTTTCCTACCTTCCTCTCATTTAAGAACACTGCATCCAACATGGCCATAGCTGTAACATATCTCCTTTAACCTTCTATGTCTATTTCAGCACTTCCTTGCTAGGGCTGTGGTTCCTGGCACACAAAGCAAGTTCTCTGTGTCTTCACAACAGCTACATCCACTACAGCCACTTTATGACTTCTCTTCGCCCTCCTCTGATCTATCTCCCTAGCCCATGATACTATTGCTGGGCAAGTCAATTCCACTGCAACCTAAGTCTAAAACTTCTTTAGTGGGCTGAGCTCAGGCCATCGTTCAGCATTTTCAGTAAGATTGAATCACCCCTCCCTGCATTGTCCAACTTTGAGTTTTCCTCATATGCTCGATATTTACGCTCTGGCGGGTTCATCAGCTCTTTGAACCACTGTCATCATTATTCCCCAATTACTTTCACCTCCCCTCCACTGTTTCACTTCCCTCATAAAGAAGCAGTATCACTCCTCATCACCGGCATTCACGCTAGTTGCCGCACTGCCTGGGCTATTTTGTCCCCCATATTCTTCAGGCATTCTGCTTTCACCAGCACGTGCATATCTTTCTGGTGAATTTCAATAATTTCTTCAATTTTCTGCCAGAATTCTGAATACCCGTAAGTGAGTTTAGTTAAGGGCAAGTCAGACAAAAGACTGACAAGTGCATGAATGGTGATAATTAGAATCAAGGGTTTGCTGGGGTTATCAGAATTCTTGACCTGCTGTTGTCTGATCTCAATAGTTGCCATCATGACAGAGATACCTGGGTATAACCTCTCTCTCAAATATTACTGCTCTAATTCCCATTTTAAGCAAAATATAAGGAATAACTAAAACTTAAGCAGCACATACTGTACTTGAAACCACAGAGCATGTACTCTGCAATCTGTGCTGCTGTATGCTTGTCTGTTGTATTCCTTTCCATATAAAAGATAACATTGTTATCTCAAAGTTTCAAATTTATTCTTAAAACACAGAAAAACATGTTCACAGCCAAATTCACTGCTGTACAGTCTCTCAAACAGGTATACACACACCCAAATGGTCACCTTTCGCAACTGGTGTCCCTTTCTCACCTTCTACTTAAAAATGTCTAACAGTTCATCCCTTACACGAACACACATGAGCACACATACACCACACTTTATACAGATCTCTGCTGTATTCCTTGATATTTCGTAATCTCGATGGTTGTTGAGCTAAACGGCTTTAAGTGTGGGCGCTACTTTGGAAAACACACACCCCTCAGACAGCTTAAGTCTCTGGCCATATAGTGTGTTACAAACATATCCCAGATGAGCCCCCAAATATTGTGATCGAAGTCACCGGAGAGACAATGAAGCTGGTGATATAGAAGACTTTATTCATCACAATAAGCAGACATTCTCCTGGAGAACCTCAGGTTAGAGTCTCACAAACTCAAAAGTACATTATATTTTTATATCTTAACATCAATAGGTGATTCAATACAGTTTCAGTAGTTGCAATGACATCATTTACTTCAATATTTCAGGATGACAATGTTTCCTTTGAATTGCATGTCTACAATAGTGTTACCTCTGAATATTCTGAACACTGTATAGTTGCTAACTGCAAACGTCCCTGAATTTACTTATAATTGTTCAAATTACTTAACCCCATAGTTGCCTGGATTGCAGACCAATTAAAACAATCTCATTGTCTTAACATTTGCCTAATGCATATGCACTTAATTTGTGGGCCAACTTGTCCTTTTAGCTTCAATTTAGTGCTTGCAATTTACTATAAAATCTGAAGACTGATTCTTGCTTGAATTAATAGCTGCTATATTTGAAATAACCCTGCCAGTGGGGGCCTTAGAAAGTGGTTGCTAAAAAACTCAAATCTTTATTTTTTTCCATGTAATGCAGTCATTATTGGATGGATCAGCATTTATTGGTCATTCCTACTCCCCTTGCAGATTTCTTTCCATAAATCACATTTGTAAACCAGACAAACTTTCACCATGACCAATACCAGAAATGTTATTTCCAGGTTTATTTAATTAAATGAATTAACAAGAATAACCTCAGTATCTATGGTGATGTGTAAACAGTTGACATTTTGAGCTGAGGCTCTTCATCAGGAATGTTTGTTACTTTCCTCAGATGCTGCCCGACTCGTTGCATTCCTCTAATATTCTAATATTCTATGGGTGCTGCTCAAGATTTCCAGCATCTGCAGAATCTCCTGTGTTTATGCTTAATAAGTGAGAAAAAAAAAACTTGAATTTTATTTAGTGTCATAGTCCTGTCCGTGAAATCCATATTCTGGTTCACGGTCCAGGTTTTCATATCTACCCTATTTCTGTCCTTGTTGAGTTAATTGAGGCAGCTGATGCTAGTTGGGGCTGGCTGCATCAATACCTCCAGAGACCAGGGCGTGGTTGCTGGATTGTTCTTGTCCTTACTCCTTGTATTCCCTTCCCCTGCCTTCTGTTTCCTCGCCTGAAGCCCTGCCTTGTCTTGCCGGTAACTCTCGCCTTGCCTAAAGTTCTGTCTCACCTTGCTTTGCCAGAAGCATTGCCTTGTCTTGCCGGTAACTCTCGCCTCACCTGAAGTTCTCGTCTTGCCTTGCTTTGCCAGTAGCCTTGCCTTGTCTTGCTGTCTGGTCCTGGAGCCACCCTGTACCTAGATCCTTTCCTGTCCCTTGCCTCTGCCCAGGTAAGCCAGGCCATCTTGCCGTAACCTGGGGTGGGTTCTGTCCCTTCCTGTCCCTTGCCTCCGCCCAGGTAACCCAGGCCGTCTTGCCGTTACCTGGGATTGGTTCTGTCCCTTCCTGTCGCTTGCCTCTGCCCAGGTAACCCAGGCTGCCTTGCCGTTACTTGGGGTTGGTTCTGTCCCTACCTGTCCCTTGCCTCTGCCCAGGTAAGCCAGGCCGTCTTGCCGTTACCTGGGGTTGGTTCTGTCCCTTCCTGTCCCTTGCCTCCACCCAGGTAAGCCAGGCCATCTTGCTGTACCTGGGGTTGGTTCTGTCCCTTCCTGTCCCTTGCCTCTGTCGGGTGGTGATCCGCGCCCTGCCCAGGAGATCCGCGCCCTGCCCAGGAGGAGCCTGCCAGGCCTTGCCTCAAGTCTCCAGTCTCCAGCCTTGCCTTGCCTTACCTCAAGTCTCCAGCCTCGCCTCGCCTCACCTCAAGTCTCCAGCCTCGCCTTGCCTCAAGTCTCCAGCCTCGCCTCGCCTCAAGTCTCCAGCCTCCAGCCTCGCCTCAAGTCTCCAGCCTCCAGCCTCACCTCGCCTCGTCTCAAGTCTCCAGCCTCCAGCCTTGCCTCAAGTCTCCAGCCTCCAGCCTCCAGCCTTACCTCGTCTCCACCCTCCAGCCTTGCCTCAAGTCTCCAGCCTCCAGCCTTGCCTCAAGTCTCCAGCTTCCAGCCTTGCCTCAAGTCTCCAGCCTCCAGCCTCCAGCCTCGCCTCGTCTCCAGCCTCCAGCCTTGCCTCAAGTCTCCAGCCTCCAGCCTCGCCTCAAGTCTCCAGCCTCCAGCCTTGCCTCAAGTCTCCAGCCTCTAGCCTCCAGCCTCCAGCCTCGCCTCGTCTCCAGCCTTCAGCCTTGCCTCACCTCAAGTCTCCAGCCTCTAGCCTCGCCTTGCCTCAAGTCTCCAGCCTCCAGCCTCCAGCCTCGCCTCGCCTCAAGTCTCCAGCTTCCAGCCTCGCATCGCCTCAAGTCTCCAGCTTCCAGCCTCGCCTCGCCTCATCTCCAGCCTCCAGCCTCACCTCGCCTCAAGTCTCCAGCTTCCAGCCTCGCCTCGCCTCAAGTCTCCAGCCTCTCCTCGCCTTATGTCTCCAGCCTTTTGCCAAGCCTCTCCTTGTCTCTTGCCTAGCCTCGAGCCTGTAGACTCCAGCCTCTAGCCTCTAGCCTCTTGCCAAGCCAAGCCAAGTCTCTAGCTTCTAGCTTCTAGCCTGAAGACTCCAGCCTCGTCCTGCCTGCCTGCCAAGCCTTGTCCTTGCCTAGCTCTGGGGTCCGAGCCAGAGGCATGACCCAGATACTGGGCCCTTGTCCAGTCTCTGGCTCGGAGTCCAAGCCCGGGCTCCTAGCTCTCTTGTTCAATCCTGTTCCAGGTTTCTGGTTTTCCTGTCCATGTCCTTGCCATCACCCTGTATCCTAGTCCTGTCCCTAGTACTTCAGTGTCTGTGTCTTGCACTTGGGTCCGCTCACAGCCACCGCCCTTATGACATTTAGAGGCTGAAATGTTTCCCAGTCAACAAAGCCCTCTTAAAGTGAATTCGTTATTGTAAAGTAGGAACCATAGAAGCCATTTTGTAATCTAACAGGTCCTTGAAGTCATCAGAGTGTAAACATTGGTAATCATTTAGTAGATATATTTTGAAGAAAGTATTATGTTCATCATTTATCATTATTAAGATATCAGTGAGTGCAACAGTGACCAGAACATATCAGAACTTTATTCAGGGCCAGCACCTTGGTCTACTGTTGGTTCCAGCATACCCGCAACAGAGCATGGCGGGGAGTCTGCTGAGCATCTGTCAGATGTACCAATTGCCTTATGCACGGAGGAATGCGTAAGGACTTTCAAAGCAAATCCTTGCTGTAAGTTATGTCTAGTCAGCATCTACTCAAGAGGACATACTGAGCAAAAGATAGAGACATTGTGACATGAGATGATTAAAGCAACATGTCATTGGCAAAATCAACATTCTTTGACACTTTCAGTATTCAAAGTTCTGTTTCCCCATACACCTGAAAGACATGTTCTGGAACATCAAATATTGCCAGAATAAACACCAGTGGATTTGTCGTAGAGTTAACAGGAGGCGAGATCTGCTTACCCTTGCCAATCCTCATGGAGTGAAGATATTCCCAACAACAGAGATGAAAACCCAACTGTTAAGCTGCACGTGGTCATTCATATCTTAAGGTCGTAGTTGACAAGATTTGCCTATTTGACTCTTCTGCTGAGATTCTCTGGTTGCTTGGCAGAGACACCATTCCTGCACATAAGGTACATGAACAGCACAATGTTGGGCATGATGCAGTTTATGCCAGACCACTAGACCTAGGTTGGGTCATGGTGGGTGAAATCTGCCTCAATGGTGCTCAGCCCACTGTCAACAGATTTAAGACTACTGTAATGTCCTGGAGTACAGGCACCCAAATCATTTCAGACCCTGTGAGAGTACAGTCTGCATGAAAGAGAAGATTGTAGGCAAGGAAACCAAACACGCTGACATACTTACCTCTGTTCAAACAGATTTTGGCAATATATCTTCTGTCATTTGAAAGATGATTATAAGCCTGCATCTTCCATCAAAGGTGAGGTCTTCCTTTGAATCATGAGTTTAACAAAGATAAGTCAAAACGTTGGGTAGCTCCACTTCCTTTCTGCGCTCCTACCAAATAACAGAGAGCAGGCCTTTAGTCAACTTATATTCCTCAGTCACAATTGGAGAAGGAAACCAGTAATGACATATCATTATGTGAGCTCATGGAGACACTTTCTGGAACAATTATGCTGAGTTAGTGCCTCCACCAAATCCTAACAAAGAAAACTGGTATTTGCTCAATTTCAGTGTTTATCATCCCCCAAAACCTGCACAAATGTGAATTGCCTTTGATTAAAGCATATCAGACATTTCCACAGACAAGTGTGTCATCAAAACTGGCATTTCACTGAAGGAGCCATAGGAGCAATAGATAGTTGGAGGAAAGTGAACAATGAGTAGCCTAGTCTACAGTTGTGTGACTAGTTGCACGGTAAATATCAGAAACAGAGAATGACAGACTTGCCAGCAGATCACTTGAGCACTGAACCTGGATTTACTCATATGTGTTTGGATGTGTTTGGCTCATGGTCCATCATGGCAAGAAAAACATGTGGAGGTCATACAAATTGATAGGTGGTTCATGGGAAAGAATAATCAGCATCATTTTTCCAATCCTTGATGCAATGTTCCTTACAATTGGGTCTTCAAAACTCACATAACATCCTGACAACCCTCATGGCCAAGGTCACAGCTATTGTAAACACCAGACCACTTACTTCAGTCTCTACAAATCCAGAGAAGCCTCATTTTTGACCCTATTAGGCTTCAAACACAAAAGTTTGTCTCGCCTCCTGATTCACCAGGTCACTTACACAATGCTGACCTATACAGGCAGCAATGGAGGCAAGTCCAGAGTTTGGCCAAAACTTTTGTCTAAGGTAGCAAAGAGAGTACATTAACAATCACCAGAGTTGGAAAAAGAGGAGAACTGATAGGCCAAATTTACAAGCAGGTGATGACATCTTACTGAAATATAGCCAAGCCAAGATGTATCATTGGCCTTGAGGACGTGTCATATAAATGTTCCCTAATTAAGATGGGAAAGTTAGAAAACTCAAAGTGAGAAGAGTTAAAGATGGTGTAGTAAGACTGTTTTCAAGACCGTTTTCAGAGTCAATCATTTGTTTGCCAATGATTTAATGTTATAATTGGTAAACATTTAGTAAATACAGTATATTTTGAATGAAGTGTTAATGTTTATTGCTTATTGTCATTAAACTATCATGGCACATGGCAGGCACCAATGGATTCCGGGCGAGCTGGCAACTTTCTGGACAGGACTCTGTGTGCAGCTTAGGCTTTCTATCAAACCTGTCTTCCACCCTTTCTGCATCACGGTCATTGACAGACATCCTTTGGGGTCTGGGATATTCAGAGCAGTCACATGGCTTGTGTACATGAGCTTTACGTTCATCGTAAGTCCAAGCAATTCCTTCTTATCAACTCGCTCAGCACTCCTCTCATCTTGGATTACCCCTGGTTCTCCAATCATGACCTCGCTTCACCTGCCCATTCAGTTCCCTACCTGCCACTTTAGCTGATGCCAGCTTATAATCATCTTTTAAGTGATCAGATTGCCAAAATCTGTTTAAACAGAGGGACATATGTCAGTGTGCTTGGTTTGCTTGCCTACAATATTCTCTTTCATACAGATTGTGCTCTCACAGGATCTGAAATGATTTGGGTGCTTGTTCTCCAGGACATTACGGTAGTCTTGAATCTGTTGACAATGGGCTGATAACTAAAGGCCTGCTCTCTGTTATTTGTTCGGAGCCATGGAGACAGAGAAAAATCTCAACCTCACCAAACTCCTCCAGGAATCCCATGACTTAGCTATTGCTTTCAGCAAGTGGGAAGCCAGCACTCTGCCACCTCACAGACCAGAAGTTCATCTGGTCTTCCTTTCCCCTCCTGAGACCCAGGACATGAATGATTATATCACCAAAGCATTACAGCACATTTTCATTTAACTGCTCCAGTCACTTACAAAGACAGGTGTTTTGGCCGTGCTGTCATGTGTGAGCAGAGTGTCTAACCATGAGCTCAGCACACAGTCCCGGGGAGCAATTCTATTGCGGATGATGGGGAGGGAGGAGCGATTTTGCATCCTGATGTTCTGAGGTCTACTCATTAGGAAGTCCAACACCCAGTTGCACAGTGGTATATTTAGACTGAGGAGTAGGAGTTGTTCACCAAGGTCAATGGTATAACAATGTTGAATGCCAAACTGAATTCCAGAAATACCAATCTGACACCATTGTCCTTGTTTTCTAGGTGTGTCAGGATCAGATGAATGCTATGACATCTGTTGTAGAGCAGTTGTGTCAGTAGGCATATTGGTGAGTATCCAATGTGGCAGGAATGGACTTTTTGATATTTGCCATTTTCAGTTGTTCCAATCACTTCATGATGACTGGCATCAGTGCCATCAGCAGTAGTCATTTTGCTCATCGCAGTTTTAAGCATTCAGCTTGGAGATATCAGAAAGAGTTGGAAGTGAAAATGAAACAATTTCACTACTTCAAGTTAGGAACTACGTAGAATTTGAAGGTAGCACCAATCACCTTAAATATTAAAATGTAAATGAAGACTTGGAGAATGCAATTGTCGAGAGCATTGTATGAAGGCAGTCCATTATCTGTACTAGGTGCCTGTGCTGATTTTGTCTGTTGTGTACACTGGATGAATCCCTCTGTCGATAACTGTTAGGAACTAATACATTGTTTCGTCGGTCATGGTAGTGTTCTAATTTGGTCTGTATTTCAATTAAATATATAATTTGTTACTCAGTTTGTTTTTTTATACCTTTTTACACTATTTCCATGAAACTTCGGCTAATTGGGGTAGCTACTTAATTGAGCCAAAATATATTGGTCCTAATGTGCCCCAATTAACCAGAATCCACTGTAATAACAATAAATAACATGGAGAACATAAGTTGTAAGTTTCTTGAAAGTGAGTCCATAGGTTGTGCAATCAGTTCAGTTTTGAGGCAAGTGAAGTTATCCATGCTGTTTCAGGAGCCTGATGATTGAATGGTTGTAACTGTCCTTGAACCTGGGTCCACCTTCCTTCCCAATGGAAATAGCAAGAAGAGAGCATGACCTGGATGGTGGGAGTCCTTGATCATGGATCTTATTGAAGAATGTGATTGTTTTAGCTGGTGAATGGTGTGACAACAAGCTCGCTGATAAGTCAAACTTCCAGAGATTTGTTGTATCTCTACTCACCCAGGCAAGAGGAAAATGTTCAGGAGATTCAGCTACAGGCATGAGCCTGCTCTTGGAGCCTTATCCTCTAGCAGATGAGTCAAGACACAGTGGGCTAAGATTTGACAGACTGGAAAAAGGATGAGGAAAAAAATAATTTCTACTGAAGGATAAATCACACTGCCCAAAGAAATTTGGGAACTAAGTGATATGACCTGTACAGGTAGGAAATAAAATGTAGAATTAATCTGGAGAGCTATTTGTTGACTGACAAAGACACAAAGGGCCAAACATGTCATAAATTTTCTATGATGCTTTGTTATAGTAGTTACATTTATGAAATCTAAGTCAGCATTTGGTATTGATTAAATCTACTGTTGTAATATTAATTCAGATTTATTTATTTATCACATATTCAGTAGGTTGAAGCATACAGTGAAATGTGTTATTTGTGTTAACAACCTAACAGAATCTAAAGGTATTTTATGACTGTGTTCAGGCAGCCCCCTATTGTCACCACACATCCCAGCACCAACATAGCATGCCACAGTGTTCAGCGCAACAACACAAACAGCAACAAAACAACAATAAAATAACAACCGCAGAACAAGCTCTTTTCCTCTCTCCTACACACACATAATAGGATAGGCTTCCTCTAGGCCCCCAGACTTCTGTGGTCTCATGGGCTCTTATATATTGGTCTTCTGACTTCCCTAATAGACTTGCAGAACCAGAGTTTTGGCCATTGGGTTCAAATTTCTGGACTTCATAAATTTTCAGGTTTTGATCCTTGATATTGACCCGTGACTCACTAATGACGGAACCCTGAACTCCAGGCTTTAAACTCTGGCCTCACCAGTGTTGGGACTCCAAACTCCAGGCCTCAAACCCTGGACATGTTGATTTACCTATGTAAGGGTTCCTTCCCACACAGGCCTCCTATCCCTGGACCCAATGAGCTGGTAGAACATGTTAATCTTGGCCTGTCACCAGCCCCTGTCCTCGCTGATGTTTATCCACAGTGTTTGTTGGTCCAATATCTGTCCACAGATATCCTTCATCACATTCCCACATCACTGGCTTTCAAACATGGATCATGGAGTGGAGGCCTGGACTCTGGCTTGACTTCTACTTCTTCCACATCTCTATCCCTAAATCCTAACGTGATTTCTAACTCCCCTTTCTGTCCCCAAAACCACCCCATGAACATTAAAAAGACAACTAAGCCTGAGCCATTATAATTTTATAATCCAGGATATAGTACTTCCAAACATTTTTTAATAAATCAACAAATATAACACACGTTCATGTCTTCATATCTTCCTTTTGCAACGTAACAGTACCTTTTCAGATATAAACTTATATTAATTTGTAAATTAAAAGGAAATGCAGATGTAGGAAATCTAAAATAAAACAGAAAATGCTGTATATAGTCAGTAGGTCAAGCTGCAATTGTGGGAAGAGAAGTAGTTTTAACTTATTAAGTCTGCTGTGATGAAAGGATTTCAACCTGGTCTTCATCTTCCAGGGGAACAAGTGTGATGGATATCTGCTTCTTGACTGAGGGGGTCCTCATGTTTGCCAAGCAGATTTTCTAAACACAGTGGCAGCCACTTGTAAGATCAAAAAGTTGTAACTTAAACTCCCAACTAATATCATTGTTTACCTTCAGGTCATAAATATGAGCTAGTCTTCAGTTCTTAAAATGAAAATAGAAAGTAGTAATAAGTTTGAAGTTTGAAATCACAGTTTTGCAAACAAGTTCTGTCTATGGAACAGACTACTTGCCCACAATTCCTGGTTTATTGCTGCTCCGGAGGTGCAATAAAGACAATGGGTTAATTAATTTGGCTGGTATCAAAACAGACAAACTATCTAAGTTTCTTAGTTCAAGAAAGCTTGAAGATCTGATGGATAATATCAAATCCTGATCTTTTAACATTTGGAGATTTATGTACTCAAGGAAGTTAGCTTTAGAGAATTAGTAGTGAGTAGCTGGGGTCTATGTCTCCTAAAAGCTTTGAGAAATTTTTGGAACAAAGGTATCTGAGGAAATATCACATACATGAGAAGTCACCTAATGGCAAAGGAAATGTATAAATGTAGAGAACAGTTAAAGCTAATGAGGAATGGGAAATCAAGAAGCCTGAAAGAAACATAGGGTGAAATAGAATACATTACTCTAGGTTCAACATCTGCAATGGATGATTATTTTGTCTGCAACCTTGGTATGTCTTTTTACTTTTAAGAAATTGTACCCCTCTTCTGGAAATCCTTTGTGTTATAGAAATAATTTGTAATTTGGAAGTATTTTATAAGATAGAACTCCTCTGAGTTTTAAATGTGTTTTAAGAATGTTGTTTGAATTCTTAAACAAGATTCTTAGAAACATGTATCACTGAAAATAAAAGAACTTTGTTTGAAACTATTTTGTTAACTGTAAGAATCTTCTTCTCTTTGGTAGTAGTGGCGGGGGGGGGGGCACTCATTGCTTAAATAGTAGGTATTGACAGCTAAACTTGCCATGGAGAATCAACAGGGAAATAAACTTGTCTTTGTGGATTGTGTAGTTAGAGTATAATCTCCCTGTAGTGAGAATATTTGTGGCTATTTATATCTGATAGGGCTTAAGGTCTTTGTTTGAGTTTAGATCTTCACGGTCAGCGAACCCAATACCATCACACCAAGTCAAGTCAGTTATGTTATTACATAAACACTTAACACATTCCAATTGAATCCCTCTTTCTCTTTTTCTTATTTTAGTCATTAGCTATTGAAACAAGAGAAACGAGAGATTCTGCAGATGCTGGAAATCTTGAGAACCACACAAAATGCCTGAGGAATTCAGCAGGTCAGGAAATTAACTGGTCTCCTGTTGAAAACAGGATTAAGGATTTAGTGGTACTATATTATGCATTTGTCATTTCTAAGCTATTTGTTGAACTTTAATCAAAAAACTAGATCCAAACAGAATTGTAAATATCTTGTTAAAATATATATTCAGAATGGTCTCCCTGAAAACATTTGGAGTTTGTTTTTAGTTCCTCTTGTAAGTGACAGGTAGGCAACAGGAGAAAAAAATAGATCCCCCGAGATTAAGAAAGAATCATAATCCTAAAAACGAAACATGTGGCAAAAGCTTAAAACAGTGTTCTCTCCCATACCTTTGCTCACTGTCATTGAAAAACCAAGCATATTAATCATAATCACACTGACTAATGTTAACGATCAGTCACAACAGGCCTACAAAATGCTTCATCTAGCATGACATAAAATTTGCCCTAATCATGGTGATTTGTCCTGGCACTTTTGCCTGTAGGACAAAACAGATACAAACAGCTCCTCCAGAATGCAATGAGCTTACTGAGCGTGAAAGGCATTTTCACTTAAAGATGTGTTTGCAGAATGCTGCCTCATTCTTACTGTATGGTTCTACTCAATCAATACTGCTATGCTAGGAATCAGTTGTAGTTCTAACTGTTGTAATATCAGCAAATTTTTAATGAGTATTTTGAATATAATTCCAGCTGGCTGGGGAGAGACAATCATCTAAAGGACTATTCTTCCAGGAGTTGGTTTGCAAGCAAACATCGGTGGGTGGAACAGCAATACATGTAGGAAAATTGTTGCCTCACAGTTCCAGTGACCCGGGTTTGATATGATATCCGGTACAGTATGTCTGGTCTTTGAATGTTCTCCCTTTAACCATGCACATCCTCTCCTGCTGCTCTGGTTTCCTTCCATATTAGTGAAGAAAAAAAAAGGAAAAGTATATAAAGCTTAGGAAGGTAAAATCAAACAGAGCCATTGAGGAGCTTTTTACAAGCCAGAAAATAAGTCAAGAAGGAAACTTGGAAAGCCGGAAGGGGCCACGAAAAGTGCTTGGCATGTAGGATTAAACAGAGTCCCAGAGCATTCTATACACACATCAAGTACAAGAGGAAAACTAGGGTAGGAATACTCAAAGATAAAGGGGGGAACATTTGCTTTGATGCAGAGAATGTGGGTGAGGTCCTTAATGAGTACTTTACATTATTATTTACCAAGGAGAAGGACACAGAGAATAGGAAGATCAGTGCTCAGTGTATTGATGTGCCAGGGCATTTTCAGGAAAAGCTAGAGTTGGGTCTCTTATCTATTAAGATGGATAACTCCCCAGGGATTGATGGATATACACCAGGCTATTCAGAGATTCAAGAGAAGAGATTGCTGGGGTCTTGACCAATACCTAGGTGTTCTCTCTAGCAACAGGCCAGGACTTGGATGACTGGCAATTTGCTAATGTTATTCTATTGAAGAAGAGAACCATGGATAATCCTGGAAATTATAGACCAGTGAGTTTCACATCAGTGCTATGAAAGTTACTGGAAATAATTCTTAGGGATAGGATTTCTGAGCATTTGGAAAACCATGGCCTAATTTGGAAGAGCCAACATGGTTTTATATGGGGCAAATCATGTCTTACTAACTTGTTTGAGTTATTGATGAGGTGATGAGGGTGATTGATCAAGGCAGAGCTGTGAATGTTGGCTACATGGATTTTAATAAGGTTTTCAACAAAGTCACTCATGGGAGGCTCATCCTTTAGATTAAGATGTATAGGACTCCATAGTGAACTAGCCATTTGAATTGGGAACTGGCCTGCCCATAAAAGACAGAGGGTAGTGGTCAAAGGGACTTATTCCAGCTGAAGGTTTGTGATTAGCGTTGTTCCACAGGGATCTGTACTGGGACCTCTGCTGCTCGTGATGCATATAAATAACCTGGGTGAAAGTGTAGATGGCTGGATTCATAGGTTTACAGATAAAATGAAGATTGGTGGTGTTGCGAATAGCGTAGAAGACTGGCAAAGAATATGACAGGATACCATATCAATTGCAGATATGGAGAGAGAAACAGCAGATACAGTTTAAGCCGGCTGAATGTGAAGTGTTGCACCTTGATAGGTCAAATGTAAAGAGACATTGCACTATTAAAGGCATGACCGTTAACAGAGTTGATGAGCAGAGGGATCTTGAGGTCCAAGTTCATTACTCCCTGCAAGTGTCTACACAGGTTGATAGAGTGGCTAAGAAGGCATATTAAATGCTTGTATTTATTAGCTGAGGCATTGTTTAAAAGTCAGAAAGTTAAAATGTCTAATACCAGAGTGCAGGCATTTAAGGTGAGAGGGGGTAATTTCAGTCGAAGGATATGGAGATCGTGTAGGGAGAAGAGATTAGTTTAGTTAGCCATTTGATTACTAATTTAATTGGCTCAGCACAATATTGTGGGCCAAACAGCCTACTCCTCAGTTGTACTGCTCTGTACATACAGTAAAAGATTCTACAGATGCTGGAAATCCAGAGCAACACACACATTCAGCAGGTCAGGTAGCATATGTATGACAATCATCAAAATTAAGTGGGAGCACACATTTTGTGAGAATCATGGTGTGACAAAACTGACATGGAGACTATGTCAGATAGGGTGAAACAGGAAAATGGCATGTCAGTCTGGGCAGGGACAAAACTGGTAGGCTGAAATTATTGAATGCCAATGCTCATGTGTTCTATCCATGTGGAAGGCTGATTTGATTACGAAATTCCATTTATGATGTGAAAATTCTGATTCTCTAAGTGGGTAAATTTATTTTGCATATGTGTATATTTGATTACTAGAGCAGTTAAATTCACAGGTAGCAACATTGTTGGCTGACTGTCAACAATGCTAAATGGGTGGCAAAGTCAGTTGTTTGTGACCTTGTCAATTCCTTTGAGCCTCAAACACAAGACTCCAGGCAGACGTACTGTACAGTATTGAGAGGATAGAGTAGTGCCATGTGTTTCAATTTGTAGATACTATCTCCAGCTATGTTGGTGTTAACTCTCTCTCTCTGTCTGTCTCTCTCTCTCTCTCTCTCTCTCTCTCTCTCTCTCTCTCTCTCTCTCTCTTTCTCTCTCTATCCATGGCACTATTTTGAAGAAGAACAGTGAATTTTTCCTTGATGGCCAGGCCAATATTTAGCTCTTAAATCCGATCACTATAAAGCACTTACAAGAAATTGGTGAGGCTGTACTTGGAGTATTGTGTATCATTTTGATCATACTGTTAAATAAAGCCCTAATCTACACAACTCTCCAGACAACATCTTTTCTACACTCTTTCTAGTTTATTAACATCATTCCTATAGCAGAGAGACCAAAATGTAGGAGGTGGAGAGCTGTCCAGATAGAGGCATATAAGATCAAGAGGGGCATAAGACAGGGTGAAAGTATTTAGTCTTTTTCCCAGAGAGAGAATGTTAAAAACTGGAAGTCATAGAATTAAGATCAGAGGTGAAAGATTTAGAAGGTATATCGGAGGCAGCTTCTTCACACAAAGAACAGTGTTTTTTTAGAATAAATTGGTTGAGGTGGACAGAACAGCAACATTTATATAACATCTAAATAAATATAGGAATTGGAGGAATTTAGAGGGCTATGGTTCCTTTAAGTTGTTATAGCTGGGAGCAGTTGTGGAGACAGGCTCCCAATACCGATCAAATGCTCCCAATGATGTACGATTCAAGTAGCCTCTGGCAACCAAGTCCAGCTCCTAGCCTTCATGTGTGGCTTAGCAGAAGCATTTCTACAGACAGGAGAAGGGGCAAGGACAGGCGACTGGTGCCTTAAAAGCAGTCACTTTGGGCAGATGGGACTTGTCAGCCATGATTGGCAGCTGATCTAGAAGAAGGAAACTCTGATCTCAAACCTCCGCTGCCTTGCGGTTATACCCACTCATAAGGGAGGCTTCGGGAGTAAACCCCAAAGGAAAATTTGAGAGCTCGAGTCCCTAAGGCAGTCCTACGTTGAGTTCAACGCTGACTGGAAACACCTGCAATGCTGCTGGTGCCAAACTGTATCGGTCTCTGCCGTTCCTTTGGGTTCATCGGATGCGTGGAGAGGGAGAGCTTGCTACATGGGCACCAGCTTGCTTTTCATATGATACTGCCCTGGCTTGCGTATCTAGACAGCTAGGACACAATATCCATGGTCAACCCTGACTGGTAGGGGCTACAATCAGTTAGAAGGCTATGGGCACCAGCTCACTGGAAATTAGCCAACATGATTGAGTTGGGCTGAAGAGTTTGTTTCCATGTTGCGTGTCTCTAAGACTCTATGCCTGTATCAGATGATATAGTCTTCACCGTGCTTTATCCTAGGATTGTGAAGGGTGTAAATTAGGTGTTGCATTCCCATAATTATGGTAGAATTTGATTTTAAGGGTACTTGATTAGATGAAAGGTATTATACACAAAACGCTGGAGGAACTCAGCAGGTCAGACAGCATTTATGAAGGGTCTTATCCTGAAACATTGATTGCTTATTCATAAACACAAGAAAATCTGCAGATGCTGGAAATTCTAAGCAACACACACGAAATGCTGGAGGAACTCAGCAGTCTGGGCCACGTCCATGGAATGGAAAAGAGTAAACAGTCGACGTTTCAGGCCTCCACAAAAAGCAAGATTTCCTGGTGGCCAACCATTTCAATTCTACTTCCCATTTACAATCTGACACATCAGTCCATGACCTCCTCTACTGCCATAATGAGGCCAGACTCAGGTTGGAGGAGCAAAACCTTATATTCTGTCTGGGTAGCCTCCAACCTGATAGCATGAAAATTGATTTCTCAAACTTCCAGTAATTGTCCCCCTCCCTCCCCTTCACCATTACCCACTCCTATTTCCCTCTCACACTTTCTCTCCTTATCTGCACATCAACTCCCTCTGGTGCTCCCCTGTCCCTTCTTTCTCTTCCATGGTCTTCTGTCCTTTCCTATCAGATTCCCCCTTCTCCAGACCTTTATCCCTTTCGTCAATCAACTTCCCAGTTCTTTACATCACCCCATCCCCTCTCCTGGATTCACCTATCACCAGCCATATTGTACTTCTTCTTCTCCTCTCCTCACCTCTCCAGCTTCTCAGGCTGATTCTTTCCCCTTTCCTTTCGAGGCCTGATGAAGGGTCTTGACCTGAAACGTCGACTGTTTATTCTTTTCCATGGATGCTTCCTGACGTGCTGAGTTCCTCCAGCACTTTGTGTATACTGCTTATTCATTTCCAGAGGTGCTGCCTGACCTGTTCAGTTTCTCCAGCATTTTGTGTGTGTTGCTCTGGGTTTCCAGCATCTGCAGAATCTCATGTGTTTGGATGAATAGCATGCTATGGTGTTTCTGAATGTCACTATTTAAGCACAAATTTTTCACAAAACTATCAGTCCTGTGTCATGGTGCTAACTGGTAACTTAAAAAGCTGAAAATGCAAGGTAGGAACTCTGTGGTTATAGCTATTCAGCTTCCGACTACCTGACAGCTTCTACATCAATACATGTTCCCTTTGATATTATTTGAATGTTAGCAGTTATTACAAGAAAACAAAGTCCTCCTGCATATTCAAGATCCCAAGCAGTCCTTCTGGTGTTGACATGATCCAGCTGTTCACATTGTGTAGATTCTCCTTCAGAAGACCTACAGTACATGTTAGTGCCCATACTAGTTAACTAACACTGCCAGGTATTACTGCTTGCCAATTTCAAAAAAAAACTCAGCTGTGAGATTTTCCCAGATGTTGAAAATTATAGAACATAATTTGTGATTGCATATGAGCATGTACACTCAAGTAGCAGTCACATTTTGAAAGCTTCATGGATCACACCAGACTTGAGGATATCCTGAATTGTTGTAGATCCAGAGATCAGACAATAAATCCAAACAACCTCAAGTAGACATATAAGATCCTCTGGTATTATTCAAAGGAAAAACCTTAAAATCTTTTGCTATTCTGTTCTACATTTATCACCGGCTTACAAATTAAATTGCTCTTCATCTCACTGATATTTGTGGGTTTCTGTTTGTAAATTGGTTGTCATTTTCTCTACTTTAAAACAGTTACTATATTGCAAATCCTAAATTGTTGTGAAATGCCTCAGGGCATCCTGTGATGCGCAGAGCTATATATATGCAAATTCCTTTCTTCCACCCCTGTTCTGCTTTTGTGCCAGATCATTAGATTTGGAGGTTCTAGAAGTTTCACTTATTAACGTGTCCTTCTGGATAGTCTGTTACCTGTATAACTCTGTCTTCATTGCCCTTGGCCTGCTTATACTCTTAATATTTGGTAATTTTGACCTGCAATAATGTGACTTCCATCTCTCACTATTGTGAGAAGAAGATAATCATATACTTACCTCCACTGCTAGTGCCAATTAAATACATTGACATTTGGTTTTTGGAGCAGTTATGTCTAAAGATGGTCCTGTGATTTGTTAACAATTACACTATGGATGTCAGCAGTGCTATTGAAATCTGCCGAAGTTGCCCTGACCACCACTCGTCACCCACTTTACACAGGAGGTTCCATCCTCTTTTGATAATGCAAACACAAGCTGACTACAGTCCTTTTGGATATTGGCAAGCCAAATGTGGACAAAGTCCAAAT
Source organism: Mobula hypostoma (assembly GCF_963921235.1). Classification (NCBI taxonomy): domain Eukaryota; kingdom Metazoa; phylum Chordata; class Chondrichthyes; order Myliobatiformes; family Myliobatidae; genus Mobula; species Mobula hypostoma. The sequence goes on from NC_086109.1 coordinate 69,769,052, forward strand.
CAATTCATCACAGTAACACTCTTTTGTTTCATGGAATGTCTTGTCACATTGCCAGCAGAGATTGTGAAACAAACATAAATCTTCTGAAGCTCCCAAATCATATATAAAGCAAAGTTTACACCATCACATGTGACTCATCATATGTTTGTCATGTTATAAGTAGAGCTCTAAGCTTTTGATTTTCCAGTAATATTAAGAATATAGAAAAAAAGGAATTTTAAATATCCTGAAATGCTAACTGTCTGAGAATTCAGAAGTAGACAACAGGTCTATCAGGAACCAGGAACTTAACAATCGTCTTCGGTAGCAATCTGTCAAAGGATTTGTGTTCAAAACATTTGTTTATTATCTTTCCTTTCAGATCTTGACAGATCTACCACAGAAAAAGCTTGACATTTCTGAATAGCAGGAAGCAAAATGAATTAATACTTGTCAAAGTCATCAGCTGGAAAATATAATTATTTTTCAGAATAAAAGCTGTTCATTTCAAAGTTAAATTGTACATATAAAGAAGTAATTATGTTATCTTCGCATTTGCACAAAATAAGGCTTTTTTTTGCCACAAAAAAATTTGTAAGATAGCAGAATAGTTCATTTTGCACTTTGTATTTAGAGTAGCTGGTTTACTTTAGATGCCATAGTCAGTGTGCCAACTGAAATAACTCAGTGGCCACACCCATCCTATCCCCCTTCCTGCGTGTGCACCTGCATGCGCTCGCGCGCACACACACACAAACACACCTTCAGGAGAAGAAGGGTTACCTATGAACATAAAGGTTTATTTGTAAAATGGCAAAAGGACTAAAAATAAATCCTAAAGAGTAATTCAAGTATTAAACTGAGTGTTTTTAATGAGTGATGTCACCAAGATATGAGTGCATCTATAGTTCAAAAACTGGGCTGAGAACTGCGGCTGGCTTCCCGTCAGATATTCCTTACACTTCTTAATTTTCACTTGCCTGTACTTTAAGAACATTGCCCAATGTAAAGCTCTGTATTTCTGGCTATCTAAACTGGAGAGGTTTGTTTCAACATTTTGAACCATAGGTAGCTAGTTGCCAATCAGGTGAGAAGTTGAAATCTCTGATCCTTGTATAAATACAGGTCAGAAATCTTTCACGGTCTTAGAACATAGAATACTACAGCACAATACAGGCCCTTTGGCCCACAATGTTGTGCCGACCCTCAAACCCTGCCTCCCATATAAGCCCCCACTTTATATTCCTCCATATACCTATCTAGTCGTCTCTTAAACATCACTAGCGTATTTGCCTCCACCACTGACTCAGGCAGTGCATTCCACGCACCAACCACTCTTGAGTAAAAAACCTTCCTCTAATATCCCCCTTGAACTTCCCACCCCTTACCTTAAAGCCATGTACTCTTGTATTGAGCAGTGGTGCCCTGGGGAAGAGACGCTGGCTAGCCACTCTATCTATTCCTCTTATTATCTTGTACACCTGTAACACGTCTCCTCTCATCCTCCTTCTCTCCAAAGAGTAAAGCCCTAGCTCCCCTAAACTCTGATCATAATGCATACTCTCTAAACCAGGCAGTATCCTGGTAAAACTCCTCTGTACCCTTTCCAATGCTTCCACATCCCTCCTATAGTGAGGCAACCAGAACTGGACACAGTACTCTAAGTGTGGCCTAAAGAGAGTTTTATAGAGCTGCATCATTACATCGCGACTTTTAAACTCTATCCCTTGACTTATGAAAGCTAACACCCCATAAGCTTTCTTAACTAACCTATCCACCTGTGAGGCAACTTTCAGGGATCTGTGGACATGTACCCCCGGATCCCTCTGCTCCTCCACACTACCAAGTATCCTGCCATTTACTTTGTACTCTGCCTTGGAGTTTGTCCTTCCAAAGTGTACCACCTCACACTTCTCCAGGTTGAACTCCATCTGCCACTTCTCAGCCCACTTCTGCATCCCATCAATATCTCTCTGCAATCTTTGACAATCCTCTCCACTATCTACAACACCACCGACCTTTGTGTCATCTGCAAACTTGCCAACCCACTCTTCTACCCCCACATCCAGGTCGTTAATAAAAATCACGAAAAGTAGAGGTCCCAGAACAGATCCTTGTGGGACACCACTAGTCACAATCCTCCAATCTGAATGTACTCCCTCCACCATGACCCTCTGCTTTCTGCAGTCAAGCCAATTCTGAATCCACCTGGCCAAACTTCCCTGGATCCCATGCCTTCTGACTTTCTGAATAAGCCTACCGTGTGGAACCTTGTCAGATGCCTTACTAAAATCCATATAGATCACATCCACTGCACTACCTTCCTCTATATGCCTGGTCATCTCCTCAAAGAACTCTATCAGGCTTGTTAGACATGTTCTGCCCTTCACAAAGCCATACTGACTGTCCCTGATCAGACCATGATTCTCTAAATGCCCAGAGATCCTATCTCTAAAAATCTTTTCCAAAAGCTTTCCCACCACAGATGTAAGGCTGACTGGTCTATAATTACCCGGACTATCCCTACTACCTTTTTTGAACAAGGGGACAACATTCACCTCCCTCCAATCCTCCGGTACCATTCCTGTGGACAACGAAGACATAAAGATCCTAACCAGAGGTTCAGCAATCTCTTCCCTCACCTCGTGGAGCAGCCTGGGGAATATTCCGTCAGGCCCCGGGGACTTATCTGTCCTAATGTATTTTAACAACTCCACCAACTCCTCTCCCTTAATATCAACATGCTCCGGAACATCAACCTCACTCATATTGTCCTCACCATCATCAAGTTCTCTCTCATTGGTGAATACTGAAGAAAAGTATTCATTGAGGACCTCGCTCACTTCCACAGCCTCCAGGCACATCTTCCCACCATTATCTCTAATCGGTCCTACCTTCACTCCTGTCATCGTTTTTTTCCTCACATAACTGAAGAATGCCTTGGGGCTTTCCTTTACCCTACTCGCCAAGGCCTTCTCATGCCCCCTTCTTGCTCTTCTCAGCCCCTTCTTAAGCTCCTTTCTTGCTTCCCTATATTCCTCAATAGACTCATCTGATCCTTGCTTTCTAAACCTCATGTATGCTGCCTTCTTCCACCTGACTAGATTTTCCACCTCACTTGTCACCCATGGTTTCTTCACCCTACCATTCTTTATCTTCCACACCAGGACAAATTTATCCCTAACATCCTGCAAGAGATCTCTAAACATTGACCACATGTTCATGGTACATTTCCCTGCAAAATCATCATCCCAATTCACACCCGCAAGTTCTAGCCTTATAGCCTTATAATTTGCCCTTCCCCAATTAAAAATTTTCCTGTCCTCTCTGATTCTATCCCTTTCCATGATAGTGCTAAAGGCCAGGGAGCGGTGGTCACTGTCCCCCTGACGCTCACCCACCGAGAGATCTGTGACCTGATCCGGTTCATTATCTAGTACTAGATCTAGTATGGCATTCCCCCTAGTCGGCTTGTCCACATATTGTAACAGGAATCCGTCCTGGACACACTTAACAAACTCTGTCCCATCTAAACCCTTGGAACTAATCAGGTGCCAATCAATATTAGGGAAGTTAAAGTCACCCATGATAACAACTTCAAATAGTTAGTTCGGCACTTCCAGCAGGTGAAATTTCAAGGTTCAAAGTTAAAAATAAATTTATTATCAAGATATATAAATAGCACCATATACAACCCTGAGATTAATTTTCTTGCGGACATATTCAATAAATCCATAATAGAATCAATGAAAGACTGCACCAACTTGGACGTTCAAACAGTGTGCAAAAGACAAGTGTGCAAATACAAAGAGAAAGAAATAATAATAAATTAAATAAGCAATATATATCAAGAATATGAGATGCTGAGCATATGATGTAAATTCAGTATCAAGAGACTGATATATAGTTGATGGGAACATTAGTGTGACCATTATTAAATATTATCATCCCATTTGTAAAAATGGCATATTATATAATCAATGTATAAGGCTATTTTGATATCAGTGCTGCCATATTGCAGTTCAGCTCAGCAGAAACATGTTGTTGTTAGTTTTGCATAGCTGAGCCACACTCAGCTGCAGGAAGGGTCACCCACTAGCACTACCTAAAGTGATCAAATCCTGCTTCTACTTGTTGTTGCTTGATGTCCACTGAATTTCTACAAGGTTTGTATGATCTAGAGATCTTTAAAAATGCTAAAAAACCATGGGGAGTGGTGGGCCAGGCGATGAAAGACTTTATCTTCAGTCAAAGCTTCCGCACAAGCAAGTTGCTTGTAGACATGGGTTCACAGACCGATATTCCCTTTGGAGTCCGGCACAACTGGGAGGATGAGCTGCCCACACAGTAGGGCAAACAAATACAAGAAGGGAGGAAGGAAGTTTGGGAAGGCAAAACCATAAGCTGTTCAAAGAGCAATATCACACCTCAACCTCACTCACACCAATAAATAAAACTGTTATTGGGAAGTACCACTTGCTCCAATTGCAACTGTGGCACAAAGGCAGTGGAAAATCCGTATTGCTATGGAGTTGAGGGTAACAATGACATGAACTTTTTCTAACTAAGGAAGTACCCAGCAGCTCTCTTATGCCTGGAAGGCACGTCTCTTATATTCTGATTGAAAGAGCACAGACTACATTTCTCTTTCTCTTGCTATATAACAGATTGTATAAGCATACAGATTCACATGGTCACAAGTTTTTTTTCATGGTACAAGCTGCACTGATAGCCATGATATGTCAACCCTGGAAATGTAATGATGCAGGAATTTTAGATACAGCTAATGCAAGACAACTAATACACATTGTCAGAATTCAGACAAGAATGTGCTGCACAATAAGCATTCAAACTGCCACAATAAAATAAAATGTGATTATTGGATTAAAAGACTTACTGTCTGACAAAAGGACTCCTTACTTCAGTGTGCTACCTAGGCATTGTTGGCCAACTCGCCCATAATTAAACCTGGATAGTTAGTCAAAACATGATAATATATATGCAACACACATCAAAGTTGCTGGTGAACGCAGCAGGCCAGGCAACATCTCTAGGAAGAGGTACAGTCGATGTTTCAAGCCGAGACCCTTCGTCCTGACGAGGGGTCTCGGCCCGAAACGTCGACTGTACCTCTTCCTAGAGATGAGTGGCCTGCTGCGTTCACCAGCAACTTTGATGTGTGTTGCTTGAATTTCCAGCATCTGCAGAATTCATCGTGTTTGCAATGATGATATATATGACTGGTGTGCTCAACAAACAACTTTAGTATGTGGACTACAGAGGAGGAAGTGTGTAATGCTCAGCCAAGAAAGAATAAGTTTCAGGCTCTGCACAAAGTCCTATGCATGAGGTGTGCTGGACTTCCCATTCTTATCGTAATTACAACTGTGGTCTCTGCTATTGTAATTGCGTATATTCTGCATTAAAGGATGTGCACAACTACAATTTCTCTGCCATTGGGTCTGGACAACTTGTGGTCTGCAAATGATGACATACAAGTGAAACTTCCAGATTAACCTTTTAAGTTTTGTTACCTGGACTGTAATCGCAGAGGCCTCTCAATCAACGCCAAGAAGACGGAAAACATGGTCTTCTCCAGAAAGACAAACATCCCACAATGTGTGATCAAGATCGTAAATACAAACATCAAACAAGTCAACAAATTCAAATATCCTGGCAGCCTAACCTCAAGTAATGGCAGGTACGACACAGATATCAAATACAGAATAGCAATGGCGATAGAAGCTTTCCAAAAAGTGACCATATTAACAGACAGAAAGATGAGCCCGTACACTAAAAGCAGAATACTGCAGTGCTACATGTATTCTACCCTGACTTATGGAAGTGAATGCTGGACCATTTTTCCAGCAATGGAAAAGAGACTAGAAGCAGCTCAATTATGGTTCTACAGGAGAATGGTAAAAATATCAAGGACCACACACATATCAAATGAAGAAGTTCTCAGAAGATCCTAAGCAGTTTGATCACTCATACCAACAATAAGAGAAAGACAACTCAGATTCCTAGGACACATCATGCGGAAAGATGAACTAGAAAAACTCATACTCCTTGGAAAGAATGAGGGGAGTAAATCTAGAGGAAGACCTCAGGTTATGTACATCAAAAGCATAGCCAAGTGGCTACATATCGAGGAAATGGAAGTTATCCAAAATACGAAGGATAGATCTTTATAGAAAACCATGCTCACCAAAGTCCGCATCGGATATGGTAGCTAGACAGACAGACCTGGATTGTCACGGCAAGTGTGGAATTGAGTAATGTTATAATTTCACCTGCACTCTCTTTTCGTCTCTTGATTGGAGATCTTGGCTTGATCAAAGAAGAAAGACATTGTAAATGATGTGCAATCAGTGTGTTCTTAGCCTTCAATAAAACCCCTTCAGAATGTACAGATTTATACATTTGAGATACAAAAAGCTGAAAGTGAATATAGTTTACTCAAGTGCTCTTACAGGCTGACTCTTGATAGTTCCATAAATATTTTGCAACGGAGAGTACAGTCACAGAACACCATGTTTAAAGTGTTGATAGCCTTGAAGTAATAATTATAGCTCCCAATCACTATAAAGAAAAGCAAGGTTATGTGACTTCAGTTGAGTAAGATGAACTAAGTAATCTTGGATGCAAAAGTACCAATTGCTAACCTTATGCCTCAGCTTAGAAAGGTTATTAAAAAAAAGCAAGCCACAGTCAAATTAATCTCCATTGTGATAGAACTGAAATGTAAGAAATTGTTAACTTGTATGAAACCTCGCTTAAACTATAAATGCTACTTACAGTTCTGCTTGCCGTATTATACGAGTAGTGTCCCAGCTAAGATTTCTACTGATAATGCTGTGGAGTATTTCATTTAGTAGCTTTCTGTAAATGCGGTGTGTCCTGCTGGTAGAATGTTTTGGTTTCGGCTAAAGATGTTCAACTTAAGAATGATGTGTCAGCCAATCAAGTTGGTGGAATTGGAAGAAGGTTCTAAAGAGAGCTGGATGGAGAAGAAGTTGTGACAGACACTGGAGGGGTTTGTGGTCCTTTGGCGGGAAATGTGTAGGAGAGAACATTGGGAGAGATGTCTGTAGGATTAGATCCGATGGGAAGAATGATTGCAAGGAATGCTTCACGAGATGAAGGAGTCCAAAATGGGAAGCTCTACCAGTGATTGGTGATGAGGATTCAGCGCTGTGAGTAATGGTTACATCCAGCTTTTAGAAGAGATGAGCTCTAACAACGTGCCATTTAGAGTGGTTTAACTGTAATGGGCCCTTTTCTTTCTTTACTTTCTCTTAATAACTGTTTTATAAAGCCAAAATTAGTAAACATACTTTTGTTATAATTTTGCATAATGTACAATCTGTTATTTATTGCCAACTGATAATTGTGTATGAATAGTATTTACACAAAATTCGCTCAAATTGGGGTTCCATTAATTGGAACATACCAACTTTCCTGTTCGGTTGAACCCCAAATCATACCGACCCGAGATGTATATTGTTTATGAAAGATGGCATTCTCACTGCTGAGCCATGAGGTTGTTAGTCAAGCTAGCAAACGAGCCAAGTTTGTGTGTGAGCCCGGTGAGAGGGTTTCATATGAAAAGATACAGAGTCATTGGCAAGGCTGAAGAAAATATACAAAAGAATTTATAAAACTACATAAGGGTATAAATATCAAGAAAGGCAGTGAGTACTTTCTCTTGAGAAAAGAAGACTGAAGGGTTACTTAAGATCAAAATTATGAATGGTGATAAGTTGTCTGGGATGTGGGGAAGAGCATAAATAAAGACCATTATTATCAGATAAATAAGAAATCTAATGTGCAGTCTATCTATAAAGTATTTTATAATATTGTCACCAGAATGATATATAATACAGCAAGAATGTTCTAAACAAAATTTAATGGTGGTTGTCCATCATGTCTGACGATGACGGGAAACCTATGCAGGAGGAATTTTTAAGTAGAAAAGCGGTTGCCCTGGAGCAGTTCCACTCTCTCAACTTCAGAACTCTGGGTCCAGTTGGTATGAACAAGTGTCACAAACTGGGGTCTTCCTTGGTTTCAGTAGATGAGAATGACATCTTCTGTGCCTCCTCATGCCCTTCCCTCTCCACGGTGCATTGCAGTACTGCATTACTGGCCGTTAGATCTCACTATAGATCTCATCCATCCAGTCGGCCAGAGCTCTGTCCCTGTCCCACAGGTGTGTGAGACCAGCGGCTACCCTGGATTAGCCCACCTGTCAAAGCGGTGTACCAGGGTGTGCCCGCTGATGCATGCAAACAGATACATGTGGAAGCTAAGTGTCTTGATGGGACCAAACGTGAGTAAACTGCTATGGAATGGACACGACATGCCATGTCACGAGACATACTACAGCTCTCTGGACACCTGATACATCCCATATTAAAACAAAATTCAATATAGTTATCATAACTTCCCTGCAGTTCTTTACATTTTATTCAAGTTTATGTACAAGTTTATTGTTATTCAACCGTACACATGTATACTGCTATATGAATTAAGGTTCCTCTGGACCAAGGTGCACACAGTGTCCATATAACTCACAGACACAACACATAAAGTAATATTACAACATATAAATTAACAAATAATAAGGGGCATTTACAATACAAATTAAAAAGTAAACAGTATAAACTACAGGCATTTCGTATGTGATGAGACCTAGGTGGTGTCAGGGAGTTCAGTAGCCTCATGGTGTGGTGGAAGAAATTGTTTCCCATCCTCATATACCATCTAGGTAGTCTCCAGTCCCTTGCTATGAACATAGAATTCTCCAACTTCCAGTAATTCCCTCCCCCTCCCTTCCCCTATCCCTATTTCATTCTGCCCCCTCCCTTCCCCTATCCCTATTTCACTCTGCCCCCTCCCTCAATTGCCTATCACCTCCCTTATGGTTCCGCCTCCTTCTACTACCCATTGTGTTTTCCCCTATTCCTTCTACACCTTTCCTGCCTATCACCTCCCTGCTTCCCCTCCACCACCCCTTTATCTTTCCCCTTACTAGTTTTTCACCTTCAGCCTTCTCCTTCCCACCCTCCCCCCACCTTCTTTATAGGGCCTCTGCCTCTTCCCCCTTCAGTCCTGATGAAGGGTTTCGGCCCAAAACATTGACTGATTGTTTCCATGGATGCTGCCCAACCTGCTGAGTTCCACAAGTATGTTGTGAGTGTTGTTTCCCATCCTAACCATCCTTGTCCTAATGCTATGATACCTCCTGCCTAATGGTAGGGGTCAAAGAGATTGTTAAAAGGATGGGAGGGATTATTGACAATGCTAAGGGCCCTGCGTAAGCGCGCTTATAAAAAATGTCTTTGATGAATGGAAGAGAGATCCCAATGATCCTCTTAGCAGTCCTTGGAACACTTTGGAGGCACTTGCAGTCAGAAACCTTGCAATTCGTTTACCAGACGGTGATGCAACTGGTGAGGACACTCTCAGTGGTGTTCCTGTAAAAGTTGGTGGGAAAGGGAGGGGGTAGCCTCACTCGTTTCAACCTTCTCAGGAAGACTGACTTTCCTTCTGATGATTAACCCTGTGTGCTCTTTTTATGGCCTTTCTGACTTGAGGCATAACTTCAGTAACTGCTATTCTGTAACTGAGATTTTTTTTGTTTCTTATGATGTCCAAAATTATGTCTTCATACAAATACTGGTGAAAATATGGAATTCACCACTGGTGGATGAAGAAAATTTGCACCTCTGATCCCCTTTAAACCTTCTCCCTCTCATCATAAAACAAAAGCTTTTTGTTTTAGACATCAATGCCATGGGAAACTGGCACAGGCTCTATACCCTATTTTTGACTTTCATAGTTTTATATACCTCTCTCATGTCACTTCTCAGCCTCTTTTGCAGCAGGGGAAACAGACCTAGGCTACCCAATCTCTCAATCTCTCATTCTCTCCAATTCAGACCTGAGGTTCCTAGGCTTATCCCTGTTTTTATAAATAAACATACAACATTGGGTATCTTTTGTTCTTCCAGTACCTGACCTGGAGATAATAAAGAAACAAAATCTCAGCTAAGGTTCCAGCAGTTACTTCCCATAATATCTTAGATACGCCTAGTAAGACCAGAGGGATTTATCCACCTTTATGCAATTCAAAACCTTCAGCACCTTTTCCTTTGCAACATTCCTGGATATCATCACCACTCCTCACAGTCCCCCACCCTGCTCTCATGACTATACCCCTTCCCCGCACGAAACCACCACGGTGGGCTTCACAGCTGAACAGGTGAGAAGACAGTTGAAACGTCTCAACCCAAGCAAGGCTGCAGGCCCAGATGGTGTCAGTACCAGGGTGCTCAAGGCCTGTGCCCCTCAGCTATGTGGAGTACTCCGGCATGTCTTCAACCTGAGCCTCAGTCTCCAGAGGGTTCCTGTGCTGTGGAAGATGACCTGCCTCGTCCCTGTGCCGAAGACGCTGTGCCCCAGTGGCCTCAATGACTACAGACCAGTGGCATTGACCTCCCACGTCATGAAGACGCTGGAGAGACTTGTTCTGGAGCTGCTCCGGCCTATGGTTAGTTCACACTTAGATCCCCTCCAGTTCGCCTACCAGCCCCGACTAGGAGTTGAGGATGCCATCGTCTACCTGCTGAACCGTGTCTACACCCACCTGGACAAGCCAGCGAGCACTGTGAAGGTCATGTTTTTTGACTTCTCCAGTGCGTTCAACACTATCCGCCCTGCTCTGCTGGGGGAGAAGCTAACAGCGATGCAGGTGGATGCTTTTCTGGTGTCATGGATTCTTGATTACCTGACTGGCAGACCACAGTACGTGTGCTTACAACACTGTGTGTCCGACAGAGTGATCAGCAGCACTGGGGCTCCACAGGGGACTGTCTTGTCTCCCTTCCTCTTCACCATTTACACCCCGGACTTCCAACTACTGCACAGAGTCTTGTCATCTTCAGAAGTTTTCTGATGACCCTGCCATAGTTGGATGCATCAGCAAGTGAGATGAGGCTGAGTACAGGGCTACGGTAGGAAACTTTGTCACATGGTGTGAGCAGAATTATCTGCAGCTTAATGTGAAAAAAACTAGAGAGCTGAGGAGGGCTATGGCACCGGTGACCCCTGTTTCCATCCAGGGGGTCAGTGTGGACATGGTAGAGGATTACAAATACCTGGGGATAAGAATTGACAATAAACTGGACTGGTCAAAGAACACTGAGGCTGTCTACAAGAAGGGTCAGAGCCGTCTCTATTTCCTGAGGAGACTGAGGTCCTTTAACATTTGTCGGACAATGCTGAGGATGTTCTACGAGTCTGTGGTGGCCAGTGCGATCATGTTTGCTGTTGTGTGCTGGGGCAGCAGGCTGAGGGTAGCAGACATCAACAGAATCAACAAACTCATTCGTAAGGCCAGTGATGTTGTGGGGATCAAACTGGACTCTCTGACGGTGGTGTCTGAAAAGAGGATGCTGTCGAAGTTGCATGCCTTCTTAGACAATGTCTCCCATCCACTACATAATGTACTGGTTGGGCACAGGAGTACATTCAGCCAGAGACTCATTCCTCCGAGATGCAGCACAGAGCGTCATAGGAAGTCATTCCTGCCTGTGGCCATCAAACTTTACAACTCCTCCCTTGGAGGGTCAGACATCCTGAGCCAATAGGCTGGTCCTGGACATACTTCCTAGCATAATTTACATATTACTATTTAATTATTTGTGGTTTTATTACTATTTAATTATTTATGGTGCAACCGTAACGAAAACCAATTTCCCTCGGGATCAATGAAGTATGACTATGAATATGACTATCATTTTCTCCCCTAAATTCATTAGCTTGTATGTCCTTCTGCACAGGAAATACAGACAAGAAATATTTATTTAAGGTATTGACCATAGGTTCCAAATGTCATTTTTTTTATTGAGATACAGCCGGGAATAGGCCCTTACAGCCCTTCAAGCAACGCCGCCCAGCAATACCCTGATTTAATCCTAGCCTAATCACGTGACAATTTACAATTACCAATTAACCTACCAACTGGTAAGTCTTTGGATTGTGGGAGGAAAGAGGAGCACCTGGAGAAAACACACACAGTCATGGGGAGAACATACAAACTCCTTATAGGCAGTGGTGGGAATTCGTAATGAAAACAATTTCTGCTCTATTACAAATTTTAATATATGGTTGGAGTTTTAGTGCACTAAAATTACCTGGTACTGAGAGATTCCTTGCATAAATCATATAATTTTTTGCTGATCTCTCAATAGCTACCAATCATTGCTTGTCTTTTTCTAATAGCTAGTGAATTTGTGTCTACTTGGTGGCAAAATAAGACTGACTCACCCTAGAAATGAATGGAATTCAATGATACGTTTTGAATTTTATGGCTGCGTCTCAACTTTCTCTATAAATTGCGGTAGCCAATTTCAATCTAATTGCAGCCCCAAATAAATCACTTATTTCTGAACAGAGGCTCATTTGCTGTTATTCAGCTTTACAATCTGTTTATAAAGTTTTCCAAAAGGCTTTTATTTTCTGTGGTGGTTGTATTTAGCTCGTCATGCTGATTACTCAAGTCTTGCTTGATCCTGCGCAACATTCCATATTTATCTGAAATAGTTGTGAGGATAACTGTACACTATTGAATAGCTTGGAAGACAAGTATGGAAGTTATTAATGTGCTGGCTTTCTTAATTTAATTAAACTGGGCATATTCACTTGATAGGTCTATCTCAACGAAGTCCTTCTCTTCTGACAACCTTGAGGTTTTGTTTGTTTTTCAACTTTATTTAGAAACACTTTAGAATATCTGCAACACTGAACTGTCTGAGATATATATATATATATATACACACACACATAATGCTGGAAGAATTTGGAGGTCAAGCGGCATCCATGAAGAAGAAGGAACAATAGACACTTTAGGCTGAGACCATTCATCAGGACTCATCATAATGATGTGTCATTATGCTGGGTATTACCCATTCACTCTCTGACATTTTCATTAATTCCATATAGAACTCTAGCCCTTATTCTGCCTGAGTATTTGGTGTATTCATACCAATCTATTTTTACATTTGACCTTCTTGGATATTGGTTAGTCATACATATGACTTTGTATGTTTGATGCTTCACTTCTTCATATTGTTCAAGTAACTGCAAAATCCATGTTTGGGATGCATTTAATCAAATCACCACAAATACACAAACTACATAAAAAACAGAGCAGAAATAGCAAATTAGCCTTTCTTATCCACCCTATTGAGACCAAGTTTGATCTTTTATTTAAAACTATTTTCCTGCATACATCCCTTGATTCCTAGTGGCATGTACTGTAGATATGATTTAAGATAGGATTTGCTTATCCTGTTCAATGATATATTGGTATCTGAAAAGAGGATGCTGTCGAAGTTGCATTCCATCTTGGACAATGTCTCCCATCCACTACATAATGTACTGGTTGGGCACAGGAGTACATTCAGCCAGAGACTCATTCCACCGAGATGCAACACAGAGCGTCATAGGAAGTCATTCCTGCCTGTGGCCATCAAACTTTACAACTCCTCCCTTGGAGGGTCAGACACCCTGAGCCAAAAGGCTGGTCCTGGACTTATTTCCTGGTATAATTTACATATTACTATTTAATTATTTATTGTTTTATTACTATTTAATGATTTAAGGTGCAACTGTAACGAAAACTAATTTCCCTCGGGATCAATAAATGACTATGACTATGTCTATGGCTATGACTATAAACCTCCTGTCTGTTTTTTTCAATTAGAATACTGCCTGATGGTGTCATAACAGATTCTTGTACACTCTCTGATCCTGCTTACATTAAACATATGCCTTTGCTAGCTATGACGGAATCATTTGGCTGCTTTGTGTTATAAGACCAGAAGACCATAAGACATTGGAGCAGAATTAGGCCATTCAGCCCATCAAATCTGCTCCATCATTCTATCATGGCTGATCCTGGATCCCACTCAACTCCATACACCTGCCTTCTCGCCATATTCTTTGTTGCCTTGAGCAATCAAGAAACTATCAACTTCCACCTTAAATATACCCATGGATTTGGCCTCCACAGCAGTCTGTGGCAGAGCATTCCATAGATTCACTTCTCTTGGCTAAAAAAAAATCTTTCTTACTTCTGTTTTGAAAGGTCATCACTCAGTTTTGAGGCTATGTCTTCTAGTTCTGGATACTGCCATCACAGGAGACATCCTTTCCACAACCACCCTATCTTGGTCTTCCAATATTCAGTAGGTTTTAATAAGATCCCCCACATTCTTCTAAATTTCAGCGAGTACAGTCCCAAAGCTGCCAAACGCTCCTCATATGTTAACCCCTTCATTCCTAGAATCATCCTCGTGAACCTCCTCTGAACTCTTTTCAATGACAACACATCCTTTCTGAGATATGGAGACGAACACTAATGACAATACTCCAAGCTCAGCCTAACTATTGTCTTATGAAGGCTCAGCATTGTCTCCTTGCTTTTATATTCTATTCCCCTTGGTACCGACATTGCAATTGCTTTCTTTACCACAGACCCAACCTGTAAATTAACCTTCTTGCACAAGAACTCCTAAGTCCCTCTGTACCTCTGGTGTTTGAATCTTCTCTCCATTTAGATAATAATCAGCACTATTGTTCCTTGTACCAAAATGCATTATCATACATTTCCCAACACTGTATTCCATTTGCCACTTTCTTGCCCATCTTGCAATTTGTCTCAGTCCTGCTGCAATCGCATTGCTTCGTCAGCTATCTTTGTATCATCCGCAAACATTGCCACAAAGCCATCAATTCCATTATCCAAATAAATGACAAACAATGTGAAAAGTAGCAGTCCCAACTCTGATCCCTGAGGAACACCACTAGTCACTGGCAGCCAACCAGAAAAGGCTCCTTTTATTCCCAGTCACTGCCTCCTTCCTGTCAGACATTCCTCTATCCATGCTAGTATCCTTCCTGCAATACCATAGAATTTTATCTTGTTAAGCAGCGTCATGTGGCACCCTATCAAATGCCTTCTGAAAATCCAAGTATTTCACATCCACTGCCTTTCCTCTGTCCACCTGCTAGTTACTTCCTCCAAGAACTCGAACAGATTTGCCAGGTAAGATTTTCCTTTACAGAAACCATGCTAACTTTGACTTAATTTATCATTAGTCTCCAAGTACCCCAAAACCTCATCCTTAATATTAGACTCCAAAACTTTTCCAACTATTGAGGTTAGGCTAACTGGCCTATAATTACCTTCCTTTTCCTTTCTTCCCTTCTTAAAGAGTGGAGTGACATCGGCAATCTCTAGTACTCTGGGTCCACACCAGAATCAAGGGATTCTTGAAAGATCATGACCAATGCACCCATCATCTCTTCAGCAACGTCTCTCAGGACACCAGGGTGTAGTCCATCTGGTCCAGATGCATTGGTCATGGTCTTTGGGTTTGCCTGGCACTTTTTCCTTTGCAATAGCAATGGCAGTCACTCCTTCTCCCTTACACTCATGGACCTCTGGCACACTGCTAGTGTCTTCGACAGTAAAAACCGATGCAAAGTATCCATTAAGTTTGCCCTCCATTTCTTTGTCCCCCATTACTACCTCACCAGCATAATTTTCCAGTGGTCCAATATCAATTATCACCTCCTTTTAATCTTTATATAACTGAAAAATCTTCTAGTATCCTGCTTTATATTACTGATTAGTTTGTCGTCATATTTCATCTTTTCCCTTCTTACAGCTTTTTCAGTTGCTTTTTGTTGGATTTTAAAAGATTCCCAATCATCCAATTTCCCACTCAATTTTATTACCTTATGTGCGCTTTCCTTGGCTTTATGCAGTCCTTAACTTCCTTGTCAGCCACTACTATGTACTCACGCCATTTGAGAACTTCCCCTCTTGCATTTGTACCCAATCATTGGTTTGTCCTTCCTTACTTTCATGTTACATCCATCATCTACTTGTGAGCTGGCTCATCCTCAGCTCCATCATACTGTTTCCCATCCCCCTGCCATATTAGTTTAAACCACTCTCAACAGCTCTAATAAACCTGCCTGAAAGAATATTGGTCCCCCTCGGATTCAAGTGCCTTTTGTACAGGTCACACCTGCCCCAGAAGAGTTCCCAATTATCCAGAAATCTGAATCCCTGCCTCCTGCTCTAATTCTTTAAGCACACATTTATCTGTCCCCTAATTCTATTCCTATCCTCAGTGTTGCGAGGTTAGGCAGCAATCCCGAGATTACTACCCTTGAGGTCCTGCTTCTCAGCTTCCTTCTTAATTCCCCGTATTCTGCTTTCAGGACCTCCTCCCTTTTTCTACCCATGCTGTTGGTACCAATATGTACCATGACTTCTGGCTGTTCACCCTCCCTTTTCAGGATATTGTGAATGCATTCAGAAACACCATGGGCCCTGGCACCTGGGAGGCAATCCAACATCTGTGTTTCTTTTTTACATCCACACAATCACCCTATCTGTCCCCCTAACTATAGAGTCCCCTCTCACCACTGCCATCCTCTTCTGTTCCCTACCCTTCTGATCCACAGAGCTAGACTCACTGCCAGCAGTTGCTTCCCCCAAGTCGGTTGTCCCCTCCAAATGTACTCAAAATGGCGTACTTATTTTTGAGGGAGACAGCCACAAGGGTGCTCTCCACTATCTGACATTCTTCCTACCTCCTCTTGACGGTCACCCATTTATCTGTCCCCTGTAGCCTTGGATGACTTCGTCCCTGTAGCTCTTTGGCTATCACCCTTTCACTTTCCCAAATAAGCTGAAGTTCATCAAGCTGCAGCTTCAGTTCCTTATTGCAGTTCCTAAGGAGCTGCATCTTGATGCATCCGGCGCAGATGTCACCATCGGGGAGGCTGGTAGTCTCCCAGAAATCCCATATCTGACATCCAGCACGGAACACTGGATCTGTATACATACCCGCTATTCTCTCAAGAGTTATAGAACATAGAACATAGAATAGTACAGCACAGTACAGGCCCTTCAGCCCACAATGTTGTACCGACCCTCAAACTCTGCCTCCCATAAAAGCCCCCAACTTAAATTCCTCCATATACCTGTCCAGTAGTCTCTTAAACTTCACTAGTGTATCTGCCTCCACCACTGACTCAGGCAGTGCATTCCACGGACCAACCACTCTCTGAGTAAAAAACCTTCCTCTAATATCCCCCTTGAACTTCCCACCCCTTACCTTAAAGCCATGTCCTCTTGTATTGAGCAGTGGTGCCCTGGGGAAGAGGCGCTGGCTATCCACTCTACCTATTCCTCTTATTATCTTGTACACCTGTATCATGTCTCCTCTCATCTTCCTTCTCCCCAAAGAGTAAAGCCCTAGCTCCCCTAATCTCTGATCATAATGCATACTCTCTAAACCAGGCAGCATCCTGGTAAATCTCCTCTGTACCCTTTCCAATGCTTCCACATCCTTCCTATAGCGGGGCGACCAGAAATGGACACAGTACTCCAAGTGTGGCCTAACCAGAGTTTTATAGAGCTGCATCATTACATCGTGATTCTTAAACTCTATCCCTCGACTTATAAAAGCTAACACCCCATAAGCTTTCTTAACTACCCTAGATAAGTTAGATAAGAAAAAAAAATAAGAAATATGGAATGAATTTACCTACTTACCTTGCCTCTGCCTGCTCTTGCCAAAGCCCTGTTGAGCCAAAGCCTTACTACTCTGACTCAGACCATTCCAACGATGACTGCTCCCAAGATTACCTCTCTGCTAGACAGTACGCCATTTTTGTACCCTGCTTTGAATCAGTGGACTGGACTGTATTAAGGGATTCATCTTTGAACCTGGATGAGTATGTTGCAGTTGTTACTGACTTCATTAAAACCTTTGTGGATGATTGTGTGCCCATGAAGAGTTACTGTACATTCCCAAACCAAAGGCTGTAGATGAACCAGAAGGTACGTCATCTGCTGAAGGCTAGATCTGTGGCATTCAAGTCTGGCGACCCAGGCCTATACCAGAAAACCAGGTATGATTTGCGGAGGGCTATTTCAAGGGTAAAGAGACAATTTCATATGAGGTTGGAGGTGAGATCAGATGCACGGCAACTCTGGTAGGGTCTGCAAGACATTACGTCCTACAAAGCAAAATCCAATAGCATGAACATCATAGTCATAGTGAAAGTCATAGTCATACTTTATTGATTCCGGGGGAAATTGCAGCGATGCTTCACTACCAGATGAACTCAATGCCTTCTATGCACGCTTTCAAAGGGAGAACTCAACTACAGCTGTGAAGATCCCTGCTGCACCTGATGACCCTGTGATCTCTGTTTCAGAGCTGATGATAGGCTGTCTTTAAAGAGAGTGAACCCTCATAAGTCCTGATGGAGTACCTGGTAAGGCTCAGAAAACCTGTGCCAACCAACTAGTGGGAGTACTCAAGGACATTTTCAACCTCTCATTGCTACAAGCAGAAGTTCCCACTTGTCTCAAAAAGGCAACAATTATACCAGTGCCTAAGAAGAATAATATGAGCTGCCTTAATGACTATTGCCCAGTAGCACTCATATCTACAGTGATGAAATGCTGTGAGAGGTTGGTCATGACTAGACTGAACTCCTGCCTCAGCAAGGACCTGGATCCATTGCAATTTGCCTATTGCCACAATAGGTTAACAGCAGACACAATCTCAATGGCTCTCCACATGGCTTTAGACCACCTAGACAACACAAACACCTACATCAGGGTGCTGTTCATCGATTATAGCTCAAAAGTTAATACCATCATTCCCACAATCCTGATTGAGAAGTTGCAGAACCTAGACCTCTGCAATTGGATCCTTGACTTCCCAACTGGAAGTCCACAATCTATGAGAATTGGTGATAATATATCCTCCTCACTGATGACAAACACTGGGGCACCTCAGGGATGTGTGCTTACTCTGCTCTGCTCTCTATATATACATGACTGTGTGGCTAGGCATAGCTCAAATACCATCTATAAATTTGCTGATGATACAACCATTGTTGGTAGAATCTCAGGTGATGATGAGAGGGCATAAAGGAGTGAGATATGTCTATTAGTGGAGTGATGCTGCAGCAACAACCTGGCACTCAACATCAGTAAGACAAAAGAGCTGATTGTGGACTTCAGGAAGGTAAGTTGAAGGAACACACACCAATCCTCATAGAGGGATCAGAAGAGGAGAGAGTGAGCAGTTTCAAGTTTCTGGATGTCAAGATCGCTGAAGATCTAACCTGGTCCCAACATATTGATGTTATTATAAAGAAGGCAAGACAGTGGCTATATTTTGTTAGAAGTTTGAAGAAATTTGACATGCCAACAAATACACTCTAAAACTTCTACAGTTGTACCATGGAGAGCATTCTGACAGGCTGCATCACTGTCTGGTATGGAGGTTCTACTGCACAGGCCCGAAACAAGCTGCAGAAGGTTGTAAATCTAGTAAGTTCCATCTTGGGTACTAGCCTACAAAGTATCAGGACATCTTCACGGAATGGTGTCTCAAAAAAGACCTCATTATTAAGGACCTCTAGCACCCAAGGCAAGCCCTTTCTCACTTTTACCATCAGGTAGGAGATACAGAGGCCTGAAGGCACACACTCAGTGATTCAGGAACAGATTCTTCCTCTCGATTCCTAAATGGACATTGAATCTTTGGACACTATCTCACTTTTTTTTAATATACTGTATTTCTGTTTTGGCACTTTTTAAAAATCTATTCAATATCGGTATACTGTAATTGATTGATTTATTATTATTATTATTTCTCTCTGCTCGATTATGCATTGCATTGAACTGCTGCTGCTAAGTTAACAAATTTCACCTCACATGCCAGGGATAATAAACCTGATTCTGATTCTGATTATGAAGACTGGGTTTTTAAGCTTTTGGCCGGACTTGCATGGAACACTTCTACTGTATTGCACAGTACTCTGATCAATGACTCCTGCTGAAAAAAACTTCCTGCTTTTTCAAGCTCTTCGCCAACATTGCGCGGGAATGCTTCTACTGTATTGAGCAGTACATTGATCAGTGACTCCTGCTGAAAATAATTCCTGCTTTTTAAAGCTCTTATGAGACCAATGTTTTCACATGTATCCATTAATGTGTAATATACATTTTATAGTTACTGGATTGAGCAGGAATTGGCCTGTAGACAAAAGAGGTACTGCAGATGCTGAAAATCTCGAGCAATCCACAGAATGTGCTGGAGGAACTCAGCAGGTCAGGCAGCATCTGTGGATGGGAATAAACAGTTGACTCTGAAGAGTCTCAGCCCAAAACATCAACTGTTTCTTCCCATCCATAGATGCTGCCTGACCTGCTGAGCCCCTCCAACACATTGCAGGAATTGACTTGTCTCTTTTTGCACTCCTTTGCTTATTCCTACCCTTGGGGTCCTTTTTTATCTGCACCCAGACACTCAGGCTCATCCTAACAAAGTGAATAGATGGAGCTTAATTAATTCAATTCAGGAAACTAATCTACACCTGCTGCACTTCGGCCATGATATAAAATAACAGGTTCACTGAGGGAGTGCTGTAGTGTCGGAATTCTTCCAGTTGAGGTCTTAAACTAATGCTCTACATGTTTTCTAAGATGGATGTCAAGGACAATCTATCCATCTACTGCCCATTACTCCACTGGCATTCAGGGCAACAATGAAGGTCCTCCATCTCTGCAGGTGTTTAGAGCTTCCTCCACCAAGTTAGTAGCTCAGTTTTTACTTCTCTCAGTCATGCAAGTTTCAGCTGGAGGCTGAGGAACACTGTCGCACTCAGATGCAGAAGGATTCTTCATTGCTGTTTCTGTCATAGTTTTGTTTTTCCAGTCAGGATTGTTAACCCTGAGTCGAACTCCTATACTTGGAGGATGCGAGGACCACTCTTAATCTGTCCTCTACCCTTTGACTTGTTTGGCATGGGTGACCATACCAAGAGTCCTGCCACCAGCCGGCATAGCTCTCTGGGTCTTTAAGGCACACAAGCCTCCAACCCATGATAAGGTTGTGCTCATCTTAGAGACCAAGCCTCAATAACACAATTTAAAGACAATCTGGAGAGTTCTCTACAGATTAATGATTGATTTAGATTATCTTGACTTTATATTAACCCTTGTTGCTATTGGGTGGATTCCTAGTCTGGAGTGCTTCAGACATCACCGTCATGGTCCGGTCCGTAAAGTCCGCATTCCGGTTCACAGTCCGGTACATGGACTAAGGACTCCGGGTCTTCCAGCTATCCCTTGTTTGACTAAATCAAAGGCACCTGATTCCCATCTTGGGGCTTGCAATATAAGTAGCCTTGGGATTGTGTGTGGGCTGCTGGTTTGACTTGTCAGTCCCCCTTAGAGTAGCCTGCTGTTGAAATCATTTGTGATCTCTAGGCCTGGTTGCTGGACCACTGCTTCATGGAACCTTGTTGCTACTTGTTGGAGTAGTCTTTGTGGTATGGATTTGGCTGTTTCCTGGGCCAGCTGAGTGGCTGCCAGCCACTCTGAGCTAGGTAGGGATCTGGCTGTTTCTGTAGCCAGCTGAGGTTGCTGGCTGAACTGAGACTTGGAGCTACCGTGGAGCAGAGATGGGACTGTCTGTTCTTTGGTGTTTGTCTCTTGTCCTTGCCTCTGTAGGGTAAGTCAGGCCATCTTGCTGTTGCCCTGTGGTGGGGGGGGGGGTCATGTCTTGTCTTTGCCTCTGTTGGGTAAGTCTGTCTGTCCTGCTGTTACCCAACAGGTGGACCTGTCCCACCTTGGTGTGGAGATAAATTTGAGTCCCAGCTTGTTGTAGGATAAGTCCTGGCTCTGTTTATGTTCTGTCCTGTCTCATGTTAGTGTTGTGTTAAAGATGAGTCCTGGCTTGCCAAAGGATAAGTCCTGGCTCTGTTGATGTTTGGTTCCCAGTCTGTCCCTCAGCTCCAGCCTCCAGGTTGTCAGCCTCCACATTTCAAGATGATGATCCTGCAGCCAAGCTCCAAGAACCCAAGACCCTAGCCTCAAGCCATGTCATGTCCTTGCCTGGTTCTGGGGTCTGAGCCCAAGGCAAGACCCAGGTTCTGGGTCTTGTTCAGTCTCTGGCTTGGAGTCCAAGCCTTGTCTCCTAGTCCATGGTCCCTAGTCCTGGTCCTGCTTTCCCTAGCCCAACTGTGTTCTTGTCCCTGCTCCTTGCCTGAATCCTGTCATGTCCCTACTCTAATCAAGTCCTGTTCCTTGTACTTCACTGTCTGTGTCTTGCAATGGGGTCTGTTCCCAGCACCCCTTGTTACAATCACAAGTTTTAACTTTGTCTAATTCTGTCCAAAGTCACGTGGAAATGGCATAAAAAACAGTCACCATCATAAGGCCACTTTAATAGTTTCTTTCTGTTCTAAAGGTGAAAAAAATGGAGATTTTGTGAATTGGTATTCCAGCAGTGTAATTCCCTTCATCTGACCCAGCCCAGTTATTGTTGACTAAATACTTGACAGTAGAATGCATGGAGGAGGTCTATGAGCAGAAAAGAGCCAAGTATGAGGATCTGAAGATCAACTACCAAAGAGGCTGGAGAGCAGAGTGTTGGCGCATGGAGGTTGGGTGTTGTGGCTTTGCAGGCCAGTCACTCTGCAAAGTATACACTGCACCTGGAATCATGGGAGAGAAGGAGAACCATTTCTACCACCATAGATGCAGCAGAGAAAGTGTCAAGATGGCTGTGGGTAAAGAGGGCAGATCCGTGAGTTGCTGCTAGGGCACAGGCCAGGGTCTGATCAACCCTGGTCGGGTTGCCTGGGCGAGGGTGTATGATGTTGAAAGCCCTGAAACACCTGATGACCCCAGGTAACATCACTGATGATTTGCCCTAGCTAGGCATCATGCAGATATTTCTGTAAGAACTACACTCTGCTCTGTCCGCCAGAAGAAGCGGGATCTCCCAGTGGCCACCTATTTTAATTCCTCTTTCCATTCCCATTCTGTTATGTCCATCCAGTGGTGTGATGAGGCCACTCTTGGGTTGGATGAGCAACACATTATATTTTGTTTGGGTTGCCTCCACTGTGATGGCATGAATATCGATTTCTCAAACTTCTGGTAATACCCTCCCACCCTCCCCCTTCTCTATTTCCCATCCCCTTTTCCTTCTCTGACTTCATCTCCTTGCCTGCTCATCGCCTCCCTCTGGTGCTCCTTCCCCCTTTCTTCCATGGCCTTCTGTCTCTTTTACCAATCAGCTTCCCAGCTCTTTATTTCATCCCTCCCCCTTCAGGTTTCACCTATCACCTGGTGGTTCTCTCTCCCTATCTGCCCCCCACCCCACCCTTTAAATCTATTCCCTAGCTTTTTTTCTCCAGTCTTGCCAAAGGGTTTCAGCCTGAATTGTTGACTGTACTTTTTTTTCATAGATGCTTCCTGGTCTGCTGAGTTCGTCCAGTATTTTGTATGTGTTGCTTAGACTAAGTTAATTATATTTTGTATCTAAAATAGCTAGTTGTACATTGAATTGGGAGTTTTCTAAACATATTAGACAACCATTCAAATGAAGAAAAATCTTGTTAATATTTGATATTGGACATCCACAGTGAAAACATTATTTGACATGATAATGGATCTCAAATTAAGATTTTGTCAGCTAGTGGAATTGAGCTAGAGACTTCAATGACAAAGACGGTCCAAAGTTCCAGTATGTTCTTTGCTTGTAACTGCACTCTTCAATTACAATGAAAGTAATTATTTTAATTGCTTGTGTCAATGATACTTCAAGAAGTCACATTAATCTTGCAGATTAGATCTTTTATAATAAGTAAACTTTGTTCTAAAACTGGTATTTTTTACAAATTAATTTCATTGTTATGGTACACAATTAAAATATTTGGCACATAATTAGTTCTTGATGCATTATATTGCAACTATCTTAAATTTCAAGAACCGGAAAGCAGTGTTTTGTGACAAGTTGTTGGGAATAGCAACAATCTGCTAAATTTATTCATCTGTTTTTATTTAAAAAAAAATTGCAAGGTCTTCCTTTTCTGTCAAGAATTTCTTTGACCATACTTGATGTGATGACAGGAGTGCATTTAATGTAGATCAGTACAGTTTCCTAACCAACTTAAGCCAGTACATTGATATCCTTTGGATCCCGAGATCAGGACTAATAGTAATCTGCAATACAAAGCTCAATAAACTCCACTGTTGGGGCGAAATTTACCTGATCATTATTAGAACTGGCAGACAGTTTGTTACTCTTCCTGTATGTAATATTTTTACCCAGCAATACAACAAAGAAAGTCAATATTTTGGGGCATTTGGAGGAAAAAAAGATAAATATTTTTTGAGATTTACTTTTGCCTTTTCCCCTGTCATTAACTAATTTGATTTATTTTTGTTTAAAATCATAAATTTCATTTGGTTCAACATGACATTTTCAAGAATGCTTATCCCCAATAAATGGGATATGAATTCATTTAACAATTTTATATTGCTAAAGAAGAGCATTCACAAAAATTTCCTCAATTAAAACATTTCTCAAGAAACTTGGTGCCAATAGCAAAGTGCAAGAAGAGCAAATTTACTGCAGAACGTGAAGTACGACTTTGGTATTCAACTGTACCACTTCCTAATTACTGAGCAAGCACAATTGAGATACAGACACTACATGATATGTAATAGTCTAAAAATGCAATCTGGTCATATTAGTATCAGTGGGGTTTTGCTAAGTATGTGGGATGATGCGTCATAGTTACCAGTAGAGCTTGGAAAGCAATTTCCGAGAGCCTTCCCACAGTTACCCACTGCTTTATTATTTGCCTCCCAAAGAAATGAGCAGTTTAGACGCAGGAAAGTGAAATAGAAAATTAAAATATTTTAAGGACAGTGAGCATTCATTTGCTTAAGGATCTTTTCAAAATTCAAAGTTCAAAATTTGAAGTAAATTTATTAACAAAATAGGAATACTACTCTGAGATTCATTTTTTTGCTGGGTATTCACAATAGAACAAAAAAAATACAATAGAATCAAAGAAAAGCTACACACAGTCTGACAACCAATGTGCAAAAAAAGAAAAAATGCAAATAAGTAAATAAATAATACTGAGAACTTGAGTTGCAGAGTCCTTGAAAAAGAGTCCATAGGTTATGGCACCAATTCAGTGTTAAAGTTCTCAAATATCTTTGATAGTGATAGTTCCATAATCAGCAAGAAACCAAATGCAAATATGCTATTGTGTAAATATGGTGAATAAAGAAATCAAACTTAATGAGAAAGAAAAGAAAGGAAGAGAAAAGGGTGGCTGCCTGCACCTAAATATTCCTGCTTTAATACCTGTAACGTAAAGGAGTTAGATGTCAAGTTGTAGAGACATACACCTAGAAGCACACTTTGGTCCATTACATCCCATCAAGTATGTACACCGATCACATTTTCAACTCCCCGCACTGATTCTCCTGCTACTCACCTATGCAGCAGAAAACAAGAACATCTGGATGAAACCCACAGGAGGATGCAAAAGCCTCACCCATACAATTCCCAATGTCAGAATTCAACCCATGCCTCTAGAGGCAGAAGCGATCCTCATAAATCAGAAATTTATTCAAGTACCTGAGTCACCTAGTGGACTGACTTTGGATTCAACTTTTATCCTTTGATTAAAAAGCATGTCTTATAAGAATGGGTTAAACTAACTGAGACTACTCTCTTTGGAATGAAGGAGGATGAGAGGTGAACTGATGGAGATATAAAAATTGAAAAGAGATGTAAATCAAGCAGATAGCCAGAGATTTTTTTTTCTCAGAGTGGAAACAGCTATTTTGAAGGGATATAATTTTAAAGTGGTTGTTGTGATGCATCTAGTGTGGTAGTGTATGGGTAGTGCTTGTCGCTCTCACTTGCAGCTTGCTCCACTGGCTAGCAGCCTTGCGAAAAAGAGTGCTGAATGTGCAAGTCCCTCCCTGCCAGTACATAGCCTCTCCAACAGCAAGCCTCATGTAGTGCCTCCTCATTGGTGACATGGGAATTGAACTCCATTCATACTCATGCTGAACTGTAGAGGACGGGGAGGAGGTCTGTCCCCTGCACCTATAGCATGCAGGCCCACTGGTGTGTGGACACACCCTGGTGCTTGTGAAACAGAACCTCAGCTATGGGTAAATAGCCCTACTCAGGAGAGACAAAGGCTAGAGCAGTAAACCCCAATAGCAAATCTGGAGACAAGCCCCTAAGGCGGCTGGAAGTCATTGAACATCCTACCAGCTTCTCTTGCAGCCAAGCTGCTGCAAAGCGTATTGCATCGTAAGCTTTCCTTTGGACTACACTGATGAGGTCGAGAGTGGAATCTTGAAAACTGAGCATCTCAGGTTCTCCATACCTTCTGTCCAGGCTCGTGAAGATGATGATCATCACCCATTGTCCTTTGAGACAGAGGGATACCAACCACCCAATTTTAAACAGAATCAGAATCAGAATCAGGTTTATTATCACCGGCATATGAAATTTGCTAACTTAGCAGCAGCATAGGAGGCATGTCAGAGTTAGATTTTTTTTTACGTAGAGTGGTAGGTTTGTGGAATGTGCTACCAAGTGTGGTGATAGAAGCAGATACATTAGGACTTTTAAAAGATTCTTAGATGGGCACATGGATGGAAGAAGATTGGGCGGGGAAAGGTTAGGTTGTCTTAGAGTAGGGTAAACTGTCAGCACAACATCACGGGCAAAGGACCTGTACCTTGCTGCGCTGTTCTATGTTCTGTATATATAAAAAACTGGATTGAATCTACCCATTCCAGCACTTGTAAAGAGAGGGTGAATGATTGGACAGTGCTGTGAAATAGAATATTGAACAGTACAGCACAGAAACAAGCCTTTCGTCCATGAAGTTTGTGTTGACCATGGTGCCAAATGAATTGAATCCCATCTGCCTGCAAATAATTCATATCCTTCCATTCCCTGCACATTCCTTTTTCTGGCTAACTTCCTCTTAAACACTACTGTCAGGTCTGCTTCCATTAACTCTCCTGACAATGTATTATAGGCACCTACCGTTGTCTTTCCCCCACATATCTCCCGTAAACTTAACCCTTTCACCTTATAACTATGCCCTCTAATATTTGACATCTTGATCTGGAAGAGAGTCTGTGACTATGTACTCTATGCTTTTCATAATTTTATAAATGTTTATAAGGTCTCCCCTCAGCTTCTAATTTTCCAGAGAAATAATACATGCCTGTCCATTCCTGGTGAACCTCATATGCACCTTGAATGAAGCCTCCACATTCTTCCTATATGTGGCAACCAAAATGGTACATAATATTCCAAATCCAGCTTAACTAAAGTTTTATGCAGGTGCAAAATGACTTTGTGACTTCTATACTCAATTCTTTAACCAATTAACCATACCATGGATCACAGAGACTTTGGCAATTAAAATAAAATGAAATATTTATTGCAGAAATTAACAAGAAAAAAAAATGAACAAGAACTCAGGCAAACTGTACCGAAGTTTGATGGACACAAATCACTAAAGATACACAGAAGAACTCGGTTTGTGTTTCACCCAATAAGGAACCACAGCAACCCAATAAAAAAAGGTTGGCATGCCCCCCTGAAATATACCGTGGAGCACGCAGGAATTCCAGACATTGAACATAATGTATTAATTAAATTATCCCAAATTTAAAGAAAAGTGATGAATACAAAAGAGCTTAACAATCCCCATGATCCCAAATGAGACACCTGCAAAACAAAGTGAAAACCCAGAGCTGGGCCAAAGACAAAATTATGTTTAATTGATATTAGACATAAAGGGTAAATAATTCCAAGGACAAAGCATGCGCATAAGGTGACACCCCCAAGAAAAAAAAAACAGTCCACTTATGAAATGACAAAGAAAAAAAATTAAACACAACCCTAGCTGTGACGCATACACCTTTGTTATCACCCTACATACTCGTTTTGTCACTTTCATGCATCTGTGGTCTTGGACCCCAGAGATACTGGAAACATTATGAGATACTAGATTGCTCCATTTAAGTGTCAGGCATAATGAATGCTTTATATATACACTGAGGGTTTGAATGTATTTGTGTGAGGGAGGAAATGGATGAATGAGTGAGAGAAAAACAACTAAAATTAATCCAATCTGATCTGGATTTGCAGTGAAACGTTTACACTGGCTACTTCCCTGATGCAATATCTACTGGCCACAGCCCAACCTGGACTAAATGCTACTACAATGCTCACACCAGTGAAGGCTTTGTGTAGCACTACAGCACGGTTGCTGCCCTTTTTCATTAGGAGTGGGAGAATATTCACACAATGAAGAATCTCTGCTCGGCTGTTGGGCTGTGTCATTGAAATAACACATTGAGAATTTCTGAGGGCCAGATTCTTTTCTCCCCACACAAAATAGCACAGGACTAGAATAGAAGAACTCAGGGTGGAAGAACATTTTTAAAAAAAGGTGTTGCCATCTCAGCAGGGGTAATTCTGGAAATTCTCCCTCCTTCAGATGACCAAACTGAATACTTCCGTTGTCATCAAGTTATGGTCAGACTGAAGCCTGTTGTTCAGGCTACCTCTGTGGAATTTTGTATCCTAATACCTGGATTGCTTATCATTTTGCCATAATGTTCACTCTTAGGTGACACTAAATTCTTCAGACCAGTTGATGCAAACTTAAGGAGACCATACGCTGGAAGTGCTCAGGATGTCAGACAGACCCTGGGTTGTAGTTTCAGGTCAAGATCTTTGACCTGTAACACTAACTCAGTTTCTTTCACCACAGATGCTGCCCAACCTGATGAGTGCTTCCAGTATTTTATATTTCTAATTTCTCTTTCTTATTTCTGCTAGTTATTTTAAAATAAACACTGGTCTATGCAGTCACAAAAGGCAGCAGGAAAATCTTTGGCTGAAAGTCATACTCAACACCCAATGTACTCTTGCAGTATTCAGCACAGATGTATATTTTATGGTGCTGAGGCTCAATAATTAGCAGCTGTTGAACAAAATTACTGCACTGCCACACACCAGATTACCAGAGCGAATATGTCCAATTTATCTCCACAGCATGCTTGAAACTTTGTTCCTGTTATGATATGTGGTGATGTTCCTGTCACAATTAAACTTGTCAGTGGTATGATATCAGTGACAACCATTTTCAGAATCTCTTGTAATTAAACTTTCTGTATTGCAGTAAATGAATCATACAGAATCACTGGCCAATTGGGGTTGCAAGCAAAAACAGAGATTATTATTCTGATAAGGAGGCAGAATAACATACATCATACTCACTTGCAATTTACATTTCAGGATAAAGAAAATCAAGACACAGTTCTTATGTAATTAGTCCTAATTTTTCTTTGATAACAGTCTGATTACTTCAATAATATGTCCACCATATATTAAGATAGCCAAGAACAATAGGCTTGTTAAAAGGTATTTGGAAGTTCTTTTCAATTCTAGTCTCTGCCAATGTGAAAGGTGAATGAAGCACTCATACTGGGAAGAAGCCCAGTATTTTCTTTCATGGTCTTGGCCAATTGCAACTGGGTCAGTGAGCAGCCATCCAACTCTTCCAGGGAAAAAATAACATAAGTTGCATTTTAAGGACAATATCTCTGGGAGTGGTAATCCTGAGCAAACAATGGGAGCCATGATCTTTGTGGCTTCATTAAAACTTGAAACAGGAAATTCCGTAGGACTTGGAGGGTCTCTATGTGAACAATCATAGAATTGGGCCATTTAAACATAGTACACAGGAAAGTAGAACACTGAAATAGGTCCTTCAGCCTGTAATTGCTTTGCCAACCAAAATACCAATGTAAATTAATCCCACCTGGCTGCACACAGGTATGCAGTCTATATCTCTTCATACCCTACCTGTTTGTTAGCCTATCTAAATGACTCTTAAATACTGATATTATATCTGCTTCTGCCACATCCCCCAGCAGTGGAAAAAATGCCTCAATAAACTTCAAGCTTTACTCCTTTACTTGTTTTGCCTTAAACCTATAACATCTCATATTTGGTAATTCCACCTTGTGAAAAAGACTCTTTTCATCCATCTATGTCCCTCAAAATTTTATACATTTCTATCACATTGCCATTCATCTCTGATGCTCCACAGAAAAAGAAACAGGTTTGTCCTGCTCTCCCGATAGCTAATACTTTACAATCCATACAATTTCCTGGTGATGCTCTTCTGCACGCTCTTCAAAGCCTCCAAATCCTTCCTAACATGCTGCAACCAGAATTGCACAGAATACTCCAAATGTGGCCATACATGCAATTACAATATAACTTGCTAAACTTTATACTCATTGTCCTGACCAATGAAGGCAACTGTACCATACACCTTTATGATCTCCACTGGTATTGCCACTTTTTGGAGGATATGGATATATGCTTTAAGGTCTCTCTGTACTTTAATACTCTTAAGGGTTCTACTGTTAACTCCCAAAGAGCAGCACCCAATACTTAGCTGAATTAAATTCTATCATTTCTCAACCCACCTACTTTTTCATCCAAATCATTTATGTACAAACGTATATTACCAACGTTAGAAGTTCCAGCACTGACCTTTGACGAACACCACGGGTCACAGACCTTGAGTGAGAATAACTCCTTTTCACCATAACTGTTATGTCCTACCTGATATGGTTTGATATTTTATTTCTAATCACTAGATCTCACTGCTTACTTTAAGTTCACAGCTGTTGTTGGTTGTTAAGCAATTAGCTTTTGTCATCAGGTCGGATATTTTATATTGTTTGTACATTTCATTTAGTTGCTAGTAGTTAGAAGCATTTTGTTAGAAGTAGAAGGAATTGCAATCGATATTTGAATCTACCTTTCGTGAGAATGCTACCGAGTGCTTTCTTTTTACATCAACTCTGTGCATACTGTAATGCGTTGGTTAACAATAAAACCACTTTTAAAGTGCAACTATGCCGGGACTGAAGTTTGTCTATCTACCTAGCTTAAGAAAGTAGGGAAACTCTCGAGCGAGTACAGAATAATAATCCTTATGGCCAAGCCAATTTTGAATCTAATCTACCAATTCAACGCAGATTCCATATCTTCAAGATCAGCCAATTATGAGTAGCATTGTTGAATGCTTTCCTGAGGTGCGTATATGCAACATCCACTGCATCTACATCACATCCTCAAGTTTGTAAAATGTCAACTCCTCCATAAG
Organism: Mobula hypostoma; assembly: GCF_963921235.1. Classification (NCBI taxonomy): domain Eukaryota; kingdom Metazoa; phylum Chordata; class Chondrichthyes; order Myliobatiformes; family Myliobatidae; genus Mobula; species Mobula hypostoma. The sequence continues at coordinate 69,800,192 of NC_086109.1, forward strand.
AATCATACTGATTATCCATAATAAGTTAACGTTTTCCAATTATGGGTAAATCCTGTCCCTAAGACTCTTCTCCAATAAATCACAGATGTAAAGCTCATTACATGTACAGACTTGCAGTGCCTTGTAGAAGTATTCAGCCCCCAGCCCTTATCCACATATGTGAGTATTACAACCCAGGATTTTGATAAATTTGACTGAGAATTTTTATTTGTGAATCACATGCTCCTTTTTCACAGTAGAGCCCCCCAAAAGAGGGAAAATTGTAAAGCATGAAAAACTAAAAATTCAAAACCTGAAATGTCAGCCATTTAAAGGTGTTCATCCCCTTTGCTCAGTACATAGTTGAGCCACCTCTAGCAGCTATTACAGCCTGTAGACTTTTTGCAAAAGTCTGTATTAGCCTTGCACAACGTGATGGAGCAAGATTTGCCCATTCCTCACTGCAAAATTTTTCCAACTATGTTATGTTAGTTGGGGAGTGGCAGTGGACAGAAATCTTGAGGTTTTGCCAGGGATGTTCCATTGGGTTAAGGTCAGGACTCTAGCTGGACCACTCAAGGACGTTAATTTATTTTATCTGAAGCCACGCTATGGCTGTTGTTGCAGTGTGCTTTCTGTCATTGTCCTGCTGAAAGAGGAACTTCCTCCCCAGTTGACGCTTTCTGGCTGAGGCTGGCAGGTTTTTATCCAGGATCTCTCTGTATTTAGCAGCATTCATCTTCCCATCAGTCTTGACCAGATTTCCATTCCCTGCTGCTGAGAAGCATTGCCATAGCATGATGTCCCAATCACTTTATAGTTGGTGAAGGACTACATTGAAATGTACCATTTCCATATATAAAAAATGGGGTAGCCAATTTGCAACAAACAAAGTGAGTCCATCATTTCTTGAAAATATTTGACAAATGCACTATCGGCTTTCACAACATAGACCGTGTGAAAATAAATTTTTCTGAAATAGTCTTTGCTAACGAACGTACTATTGTTCTTTGCTGACAAGCCTGTACTGAAATATTAGACTAACATATGTGATCAAGTCCATGTATGATGATACCAATTTTTTCCCGTTTTCCAAAGGTGGTGAATCCAGTGATTATATATGCAATTCAATTTGAAATTATGACAATGTCATTGCTATTCAGAATGCACTCGAGCCCCTGTGGTTCCCACCATGCCCAGAAATCCCCTAACGTATCCCTCCTTCTCTAGAGACACATGGGCATGAACGTAACTCTAGAATAGGGGCAGACAGAACCCTCGCCTGCCCGCCACCTAGATGTGTGACTATCGACCTTGGCTAGGTCCAGGAGCTAATTGAGAAGGAGATCCCCCGAGTGACACACTCTCTTCCACATCAGGTGCTAAAGATCAACTGTATTTATTGATGTTGATTCATGAAAATAATAGGCTTGCTACACTAGGGAGAGCATCTTCTCGCACCTTCATTTAACATAGATGAAACCTTTCTGCAAACACCCATTTCCAAAGATGAATTTGATACCTTGTCCAAAAACGTTCTTCTGTGCTGTACTGAACTATCAAACTAAGGTATGTGGTGGGTCTCTATGGTGCAGATTCTGGACTGACAACCCTCTGAGATAAAAGTATTGACACTAGATCTCAACTGACATATTTGTGACTTCTACCACACTTTGTACATTAACACAGAATGTAGTGGCATCAACACTGGACTTCGGGGCGAGAGGTCTCGAGTTCGAAACCGGCCGGCTACTTTGCATGCTCTCCATTCCTGCCTGGGTTGAGTGTCGAGCTAACAACTCGACCTCGTAAAAAAAAACCTAGAGCGGGATGGGGTCTGCCAGGCTTCAGATGCCCAAGACAATGAGCATGTCAAAAAAGCTTGTCATGACGGCGCCCCGACGACTCCACCAGGAATTAAGGGCACATGCACATACACCCACACACACACACACACACACACACACACACACACACACACACACAATGTTTCCTTAAATATTTAAAAGTTTTGTATCTTGTATAATTTGCATTGAACAATCCTTGAGCTTGTTGACTTAAAACATTAAAAGATAGCTTGCTAACAAAGCAAAATATACAAAATGCCGGAGGAACTCAGCAGGCCAGGCAGCATCCATGGAAATGAACTAACGGTTGGTGTCCCGGGCTGAGAACCTTCTTCAAGACTGGAAATGAGGGGGAAGACACCACATAAAAAAGGTGGAGTGTGGGGAAGGTAAGAAGGATGGCTAGAAATGAAACCAGACGGGTGTGAAAGGTAAAGGACTGGAAAGAAAGGAATCTGATAGGAGAAGAGAGTAGACTATAGGAGAAAGTAAAAGATGAGGGGCAGCAGGGAGAGGTGACTGCTGCCCAATACAAAGGCATAATGGGAGTCTCAGACTTGAGTGAATATAAGAGGCTCTCATTCCTTGTAAATGTGTGGCAAATGCACAGCTAACTTTCAGTGTGAAATAAAATTTTATGAAATAATCTTTGCAAACAAACATATTGTTCTCTTTTTTTCCTGATAAGTGGATTTATAATTCGAATTTTGGGGGACATAACAACAGACAAATTCACGCTTTTTTTTAATAAACTTTGTCTTGAAGAATTTAGGGACTACCACTTTTTTTGGATCCGTAAAATGTCTGCATTAGTATTGGTTGCTGAATTGATTAAACAGATTCCATTGCACTGGCATGAAACAATTTTGGACTGCAATTGTGTTGTCTGGTACTGAGATTATGGTTATAATTACAATCAGGAAGATTTTCTCTTTTCTCAGTTTATTGAAAAATAATAATGCTGAAATGTTCTTATTCTATTGCTCTGAAATTGAATTTACTGCATAAAGCTAGGACATTCACTCTTAAATGCTTTATGGGCAAAGTTTGTACTTCATATGGGGCTCCTCATCCATACGACGTCTTGCCTCGAGAGCAAATAATACAAATTTCTCTCCATTCTTTTCTCCCTTATGTGTTTATCCAACTACCCCTTAAATACATTTAGGCTGAGCTCCGCAGCTCAACTACATTCTAACCTCTCTCTGTTCATGGAAGCTTCTTTTGAATTCCCTGCTGGATTTATTAGTAGTTCTGGTAGATTTATAGCTCCTAAATTTGGATTTCTCCAGAGGAAATCGGTCATTTGTTACCATGGGAAAGCAGCGAGCCACTTAATACTTTCTAAATATTGATGCACCTTGGACTAAATTAAAACAACTTAATTTAGATTTTTAGCATTTTGAGGGACTCCTGCAAAACATTATAAATACAACATCCTTTTATCAAAGAAGTCAACTCACTTTTCAAACATCTTGACAATATCATTATGTGTTGTGGAAAAAGGAAAGTTTTCTCTATCTTGACTAACCGTTCAGTGATTAAAAATACTTAAGCCCAAAACCCCCAGCTGGAATGCTGGTAATGAAGTCATCAGATCAGCATTGGTGGGTGACTCATGACCTGGAAGTTCTGGTCAAAATCATAGTTTCTCTGGCATTTTTTGTAATGAAGTCCTATTAATGTGTTGCTTGAATGCTATCCCTATGACCTAGACTGATCTACAGGTCAGACTACCACTTTTTGTGTTACCACTGAGAATAATGAGGAAATTAGTGTTAGTTTTATTGTCAAAGCAGTTCTTCAGCTGTATTTCCTGTCCTTCCTAATGCCAGATGTATATTATATATTCTGGTCAATGAGAAATTCCTTTCAGCCGGTATTCATTTAACAGGGTGTGGGCATTGTTTGCATTTACGATTCATTCATAACTGCCCATGAGAATATGGTGGTGAGCCTTCTTGAACTGCAGCACTGCTCCCAGTGAAGGAAATTCCTCTGAATATCAAGGGTGGCTTGTTAGACTTATACTTTTTGTATAATTGCCAACAATCGGATGGCATGAATTTTTTTTTTGCAAGACTGTGTTGTGGTCATGTCTACTGTAGCTTTCATGCATCTGGTTTAAGTAGTTTGGTGAGGATAAGGTCATGCTTGCTTATCACTTGCGTTGGTTTGTATACTGCATACCGCAGAGCAACCAGTTTAATTAATGGTGATATTACCAAGGCAATCTGGAAGTCCCCTTCCCAGGAAGCATCCTGTATTCTTCCCACTCTCAGTGCTGCTGCCGACATAACAGTGGTTAGCACAACACTTTACAGTACAGGTGACCTGGGTTCACATCCAGCTGCTACCTGTGTGGAATTTGTAGATTCTCCCTGTGGCCTCATGGGTTTCCTCCTAGTGCTCCAGTTTCTTCCCAAATTCTGAAGACATACCAGTTGGTAAGTTATTTGGTCATTGTAAACTGTCCTGTGATTAAGCCAGGAATAAATTGGTGGATTGCTGGGTGGCATGGCCCAAAGACCAGAAAGGCCTATTCCACAGTGTAGCTCAATCAATCAATCAATCAAGCAATCAATAAATAAATAACACTGCCTGTCCTTTAACCTATTTTTGTTCTGGTTATGTGACCACTGACTCCAAGCAGACACTCTCTGAAAAGTATTAGAAATGATTGGGGTCACCCATCTTGTAAAGACAATGCCTAGAAGAAAGCAATGGCAAACCACTTTGGGAGAAAAATTTGCCAAGAACAATTATGGTCAAAAGACCATGATTGCCCACATCATGCAGCACAGCACATAATGATGGAGATGACAATCAACTAAAATTTATGTGCAGCACATCACTTAGATTAATTTACCTTTAGGCAAATTCATGTTAAAATATTCTTTATTGATCCTTTGAAGACTTTATTCAGAAGAGTTAACTTTCACAGTTAAGTCAAAAAAGCAGGTACCTTGATAAGAAGATCATTATTTGAATATTTGCATTTCCCACTGTCAAAATTTGATAGTTGCTGGATATTGCTATGATATCTCTCTTATTAATTAAGAGAGGAACAGAATCATTCAGACCATGATTGACCATGGTTGATCCCTAACCTGTGATGAACGTGCTGATTTCACACAGGTCTCTATTAAGGAAATGCAGTATCTAACAGCCCTTGTTTAGGGACTGAGGCAACTAGCCGCCTAGAGGATATTAATGACAGTGAACATAGGTGAAGCCATGATGCTTTCTGCAGTTAAACTGTATGCTTGTTACCCTCGCATACACATGAGACCGAGACATGATTTTTGGGCGCCATGGAAGTGCAATAGTTAACGTTGTTGTTGTTCCTCTCCACACTTTGTGGCACATCGGGAGGCAACCTTTGCCACTTCCTTGGTGCTTGTCTGTTTTTTTTTACGAGGCCGAGTTGCTAGCTCAACGCTCAACCAAGCACAGTTGGAAAGCGTGCAAGGAGCTGGCCAGATCTGAGCTCAGGACCATTCACCCCAAAGTCTGGTGCGGATGCCTCTAGTCCACTGGCTCGCAGCACAGGGGTGAGTGTGACACTATTACAGCTCGGGGTGTTCTAGAGATTGGAGTTCACTCCTGCAAGGAGTTTGTATGTCCTCCCCATGAACCATATGGTTTTTCGTCCGTGCACGCCAGTTCCTCCTGTAATCCAAAGATGTGCCAGTTAGTAGGTTAATTGGTCAATATAAATTGTCCTTACACTAGGTTAATTTTAAATGGATGTGTTGCTGGGTGGTGTGGTTCATTGGGCCCTAAGTGCCTGCTCCACACTCTATCTGTTATGAGCCCTGCAGATCTCATGTCAAGCATTCGGCTTTTGGGTTTCTCAAGCACCTGTATGGACTAACTGTTTGAGCTGTTAAGCCCAGGTACTTTCAGTTTTATCTTGCCATGTTAATTGTGACTGGCATGTGTTTCCCAGATTTTACGATTATCTAAAGGGGACATTCATTGTGCTTGGTATGGAGTCCTACTAAGCTTGCGGAGAATGATTTGTCTTGTGGTGTTTCCTCTAATGCCCTGTTGGTATTCCTATCTCTAACCTCTTGTTTCCATCTCTTCATGGGGAGTCTGCTGTCCCTCTGCTCCTGGGTTGCGTCATCGTCAGAGCTCACTGTGACAGAGTCTGCTGTCCACCACTCCTGGGTTGAGCCAGTGCCAGCAATCACCATGACAAAGACAATCCACCATTCCTCGTACTCAAGTCCAGTCCTGCGAGCATGCACCGTGACAGAATATCTAAATAAATTAAATAAATACCACATTTAATGAAGCTACACACATCAAAGTTGCTGGTGAATGCAGCAGGCCAGGCAGCATCTCTAGGAAGAGGTACAGTCGACGTTTCAGGCGGAGACCCTTCGTCAGGGCTAACTGAAGGAAGAGTGAGTAAGAGAGTTGAAAAGATTTAATGAAGCTGTTGACTTCTAGTCTGATCCAATATAGTCAGATCTAACTATAGAACTACAGCTTCAGTAAAGGTCTGGGACAAGTAAAAGAAAAACTGTGATGACTGAATTCATAATGAAGGTTACTGCTTTTTTTAAAATTTTGAGATAGACACTTTATAAGATATTTTCTGCCCTTGCACACTCCATGAAATTTTCCAGTACTGAACTATTGGGAAATTAAAGCAGGATTTCACAGTATTTGCATATTTCAGGACCCTTGGACTTTAAAAATTCTGCATTGTTTCTTTTTAAGATATGCAAACTCTGCTCTTGATGGGTCAATATATTCTGTTATTTTTTACATTGCCCTTTTCTGTAAATTTCCCTTACAAGCAGGCAAAGGAAAAGAGAAAAAAGATCACGCCAATTACAATAGTTTTCATATGGTCAATGATCTAATTTAAATACTATTCATTGTTAGTAGGGTGGGGCTGTTGCAATCATTATTCCCCTACTGCCTGTTTATTTTTTGAAGACACTGATAAATCACTGTCACTGATAAACTTATGAACTATGATTGTTTGAGGGGCTGTAATAACAGAATGCATATCATACTTTGCAATAAACCATTTATCAAGGGTCAGGATGAAAGTGTTGGCAAATAGAACTTTTTTGTTTAATATAGTTACATCTAATCCGAATGGTGAGGGGGGCATAAGTGCAAATCAGCAGCTGCTGCAAGCTCTTCTTACATCACTCCAATATTGCAGTCCCTAGCCTGCCTTAAAGAAATGCCCTTTGGAAGCAGAGGCTGAATTTTGAAATGAATCCAGGATTTTTTTTAAAATCATAATTACTCATTCAAGTCATTAAGGAAGAGTGTTTTTGTCGGTGACTTCATCCAATGGATTGATCTTTAACTTATTCATCGATAGTGTCAGTCTCTTGACATAACAAGTAGCAGTGTGGGTAAGCAATAAATTATTATGAGATCCATGAGATATAAAAGAACACATGCAAATGTGTATTTCTGCTCACTTTATTTCAGCTTTTACATGACCAAAATTTAAGCTGAAATGTATGTGTTCCTAACTCATGAGAAGATTAGACAGTAACATAAGATTATTACACTGCCAAATATTTCTCCTGGTAACATCATAAAATTATAATAATTTCCTGCTTTCCTTAACAGTTTCACCTCATTTTACACTTAACTGCAATTATTACTTAGCATCCAATAGTGTTTATTTAACAATAATAAATTGAGAAAAAAATTGTCACCATTTATAATTTAAGCCTACATTAAAAGTGACCACAGATTTGACCAGGCGAACCTAAGATGATAAAGTGCCCAATTTTTATCTTTGAAATTCTCCAGAAACCTTGGACCAAGCAGGGAAACCTGTTTTGCATTTTGATTAATGTGAGCCAGCAGGTATTTTGGGAATGACTGATGCAGACAGCTTGACACAGTGAAAATTATTTCAAAGTTTTTGTTCTCCGGTCTTCAAGTCAAAGATATTTCATTGCCACTTAAATTTGACCTGGCCTATATCTATCCATTTTCAAGCCAACTGTCATCTAAGCATTCATTTCATAGGAAGGAAAAAAATGGTGTAACCTAATAGTTCACCAGAGATTTATTTACCATTGACCGTTGACTATGAACTTCCTCTTCTCACATATGTGCAGTGTCAGGTAAGGTCAAGGTGCATGTGCCAAAAAATAAGGGGTAAAGCTGTAGTTGAGTACATTGAAACAAAACGCTCAAGGGTAGATTTATAGTTATGCGATCTGAGCCTAGAGGGACCCTTGCTCTAATGCTCTGTGACCGTGAAAACATACTCACTGATAATAGCTTCTAATGGCGCTGCAATGTGGCTACAGCAGGCAGGTGGAGCAGGCAGTGTAGATAAAAGCTTATGAGAGGTTGGAAACAAAATTTAGCAGTTCATTTTGTAATTAATAGATGCACTTCAGGCAATGCAGTGCATTTGCTTTATTGTTATTATCCTCTGAAAAAAAGAATTGACACTAATAGGAATCCTCTTCAAAACTGTTTGGGTTTCTTTAGCAAAAATAATATTTGAGGTGACCTAGAGTAAATCCCTCATAAGCCTTTTACAATGAATGATACTGAAATGTTGTGGAGAATTTCATTATGTTGCACAGTTAGGGAGAAGCTGTAGGCTTTATCTGAACAGAATAGATTTTTTTTTAATGCTAAAGTGCAGTGTGTTTGAAACTTCTAAAGAATTGTCACAGGTAGAATTTTAGAGAATTATAATTTTTGAATAGGAAGATGACAAGAAACAAGGGTAAACATAATAGGGTTCTGGTTTATATCAGATGGAATCCTTGGTAAACTCTTTTACTGTAATCTGTCATTTCACATTAGCAAAGTATCAATGCAAAGCAGTAGTTTTTGCCATATTTGCAGACAATGAAACCCAGATTTGATAGAATTCATTTGTCTGCAGGAAATAATATTTCACACAAACTGTGTCCTTGTAATGTCTCCTAGAACATCACTTACTGCAACCTATCAGCCAGCATTTTAATCGGAGCAAAAAGAATTAAAGCCAAATCTCTTACTGTGTTTTATTTATAAATAAGTAAAATTAAGATAACAGCAATAGCCAATGGTAGAGGTTTCACCTGCACATATTATTTTATTTTCACATTTACTTGGAGGGCCTCAATCTTAAGTGGAATTTAGATTGGAAGAGATATATTAACTTGCCTCAATACAGGCTTTTTTGTTTCATGGCAGCCAGTGACGGATCTTTGACGTGCTACTGAGCATTTTTTTAGTTCATTCATGGGTTATGAACTTCACAGGCAAGGTTAATGCTTATTGCCCATCCCTAATTAGAGCTGAGAAGGCAGTGGTGAGTCATCTTTTTGATTCATTTCACTAGGGCTTTTGCAGAGGACAGTAAAAGTTTAGGGTTCGGAGTCCCATATGGGGTAAAAAAAACAGAGTAGCAGATCCCCTTCCCTAAGGGATACTAGTGAAGTTAATGGATTTTATAGCCAATCCAATATTTTCATATCTATCATTATTGATTTTATTTTTGATTGATTTAATCAACTAACAATTTAAATTTTGCAATACTAGGTTGAGAAATGAGCCTCTCTCTCTGGATCACTTTTCTAAATTGCAAGATTACGAATTCATTAACAATTTGACCATTGTACCTTGAAAGTCACCACTGTGGAATTTTGACAATGCCATACAATGCTGAATAACAGTAAGATCGTTTTATCTCTGTGTTTTGATTAGCTACCTAAATGGCTATTTCTAAATCAAGACCTTTTGTCTCTGTACATCAACAGATTACTTATTGATGGGAGTATTTTAAGATAAACATGAAGGGAACATGAGGGAAAACTTCTTCACTCAGAGATTTGTGGGAAATGGTGCATGCAAGCTCAATTTCAATGATTAAGAGAAATTTGGATAGGTATATGGATGGTAGGGGTATGGAGGGCTGTTGTCCTAAAGCAGGTTGATGGGAGTAGGCAGTTTAAATGGTTTGGCACGGCCTAGATGGGCTGAAGGGCCTGTTTCTGTGCTGCTCGTTTCTATTACTCAATGACTCTATGCTTCTACTTTGAAAGGTAGATAGAACTCAGAACTATGTTGCTGTCTTCTTCAACACAATATCAAAAAAAATTACAGGTGTTGGAAGCTTGTAAAAAAAATAATAAATGCTAGAAATACTCAGCAGGTCAGCCAGCACTGATGCAGGAGGAAGCTAATGCTTCGGGCCAATGACCATTCTGTGGAATTCAGATAATGGTACTTTTGTATCAAGTATAAGATGACCTAAGCTGTTACATGTCAATACAGAATCTTCCTTATCAAGAGCTGTAGGTATACTGTAGATTTTTTTCCCCCCTTGATTTGAGGTAACTCTTAGTCTTCAAGAACTGAATGATGATCTGCAGCAGTAGATTACCTGACCTATTTTGACCCTGTTTATTCATTCTGAATTGAAATGAAAGAATAGAGGCAAGGTTGTTAGAAGGAGAATGATCTGCTCCAATAAATTAGCAGACAGGAGATAAGCATGAACATTTTTATTAACCTAATTGATAAAAAATTGTTTGAAGTAATTCATAGTCATCCTTGAATGTTACATTAATAAAAAGTTTTTGATTCTGTCGTCATAAAACATATTGATAGTTTAGAACTAAGGCAAAGTTTCAATATAAGTATATATGGAAGTGTAAAGACAATAAGGTGCATAAGGTTCCTATTCAAATTCTTCCAGGTGCTCATGATTCCTATCCCATCCCAAAAAATAAGCAGGCAGGTAGGTTAATTATCTACTGTACCTTGTCTAATGAGTAGGTGAGATGTAGAATCTGGGAATCGTTGATGAGAATGCGGGACTAGTGGCAATTAGCTGTTGACATTTCGGGTCAAAAACCCGTCATCTGATGGATCTGGTGAATGGCTTCTGACTTGAAAGGTGAACTGTTTCCCTTTCCATGGATGCTACCTGACCTGCTCAACTTTTCAAACATTTGTTTTTTTTTTCTGTTCTAACGGTGTTACATTTTATCATGACTTACATATTAAAGGAAGCTAACTTCTGTGTATATTGACCCATTTTATTATTTATCAATATGGGATAGCACAATTGTGACTTTATAATATTTGGAATGATGTAAATGATGAAACAATGAATAATGTTACTAATTATATTACAATGTCAAACTAAAACAAACACAAGATTGTAATAGAATACTCAGCAGAAGGATTTCATTATCATTTTAAATCCAAAAAAAAATCAATTAAAGGGTTGTGTGGCATAGAAAATGATATTATATTCTAGATGGCTTATTGAGCCTGACCTTATATTATTTTTTTTCCAAAAAAGACGTCAGCTATTGGCTTTACAGCCTGTACAGACTGCATTTGCCAGGTGTAAGATGCCAAAGTGCAGTCATCCTTAAAAGTCACCCCTGCAAATGGAAACACCTTTCAGGGCAGCTTGAAATGTTCTCAATGTTAATATGATCTTATACAATGAATTCTGTCCCTAAATAGAACTTAACTGAGATTAAAAAAAAAAGAGAATACAGCTTAAATCAAGGTCAGCTTCATTGTACCATTAAGGTTGTACAGACTAGCAATAGTAGAGCAGAATCTAATGACATAATAGTGCAAATCCTCCGCGATAAAGCTACAGCATTATAGACTCTATATGTAACTTGGACCATATGCATAATGTCACTAAAAGTATTCAAAGTTCAAAGACACGAATTTAAGACTATATTGAAAATAATAATATTCTCAAACTAATCTGAGATCTTTTGCAAACATTTGTTACAAACATGAGTAGCCTCCAACCTCATGGCATGAATATCGATTTCTCCTTCTGGTTAAAAAAAATCTCCCCCGGCCCTCTTCTTCTTTTCCCCCCTCTGGTCTCTTATCTCTTCTTGCTTGCCTATCGCCTTCCCCGGGTCCTCTCCTCCTTCCCTTTCTCATATGGTCCACTCTTCTCTCCTGTCAGATTCTTTCTTCTCCAGCCCTTTATCTTTCCTACCCACCTGGCTTCACCTATCACCTTCTAGCTAGCCTTCGTACCCTCCCCCACCTTTTTATTCTGGCGTCTCCCCCACCCCACTTATCAGACCTGAAAAAGGGTCTCGGCCGAGAATGCCAATTCTTTATTTATTTCCATAGATACTGCTTGACCTGCTGATTTCCTCCATAATTTTGAGTATGATGCTTTGAATTTCCAGCATCTGCGGAATTTCTCATGTTTATGTAAATGTAGTGGCTTTATAAGGCATTGGTCAGACTGCACTTGGATTATTGTGAGCAATTTTGGGCCCCCTATTGAAGAAAAGATGTGCTGGCATTGGAGAGAGCTCAGAGGAAGTTCACATGAATTATTCTGGGAAAGGAAGGGTTAACGTATAAGGAGTGTCTGGTACCACTGGGTCTGTATTCACTGGACTTTAGAAGAATGGGGGAACCTATTGAAACCCATTGAACATTGGAAGTACTAGATCGAGTGGATGTGGAGTGGATGTTTTCTACAGAGGGTGAGTGTCAGACCAGAGCGCAAAGCCCCAGAACAGATGGATGTCCATTTAGAATGCAGATCAGAAGGAATTTCTTTAGCCAGAGTATAGTGAATCTATGGAATTAATTGTCACGGATGGCTGTGGAAATCAAGTTATTGAGTATATTTAAAGCAGGGATTCTTAACCTGGGATTCACGGATCCCTTGCTTTATGGTATTGTACCATAGCATTAAAAAGGTTGGGAAACAATGATTTAAATCAAAGATTGATAGGTTCTTGATTAGTTAGGGCAAAAGTCAGACAGAAAGCAGGAGAATAGGGTTGAGAGGAATGATAAATCAGCCATGATGAACTAATAGAGCAGACCTGATGGGCTAAACGGCTTATGGTCTTTATCTTCCTAACACCCTTCACCCATTCCAATCCACCAATCATCAACTTGCTCCTCTCTCACCACATTACCATCTTCTCTTTCCAATGGACTTCCTCCTCCTCCACACACAGCTCTGATGCAGGATTTCAACTTGAAACATCGACAGCTCCTTTCCCCCAACAGATGTTGCTCAATCTGATGAGATCCTCAAGCAGAATGTTTGTTGCTGCAGATTCAAGCACCTACAGTCTCTCGTATAGACATAAGCAGTGCCAGTGCAGTCTGAAATGAGAGTTTAATAGGCATTTGACATTAGCTAGCAATCATAGTCAGAGGAACAACAGGAGAAATTAAACTTTAAAATGGCCTTACTGGTTCTCTTATATTTTTAGGCTACAGTACCTTCTTAGAGCAAAGCAGAGAGATTTCCACTCCCATCTAATCATGCTGTACCTGCAAGTCTTGCTGCATTTTCAATTTGCTGAGTGAAAGATCCACAAAGAAGAGTCTACCTTCTTCCTTTATTCCTTCACTGTCTCCTCAGTCAAAGCCAATGGTTGCTCTGCATGAGAGTGCAATTGTGCAGTATATTGATGGAACAAAACTATATTATTTCCTGAACAACTAGATGCAATTTTCCATCTGATGTTCTGAGACAGCAGCACAAAAACATTGCCCAACACTTTTTGCGATGTGGGAAGGAACTTAACCAAAACCTGATTGTTCAGTGTAATTTGTGCACTGTTACCAATATTTTTTCCTTGTCCTCTCTGCATATGATGCATTGATGTGTGGAGTCAGCTGGGCAAGTACAAAGATACGTAACAGCTTATAAAGTGCTTTTAATGTCAACCAGATTAATTGTCACATCCGAGACCAATAATAAATTATCCCATCCTTAGTCCAATGCCCCTTGATATCCCATCTCTAGGTCTGAAACTTCTTGGCTGTCAAAGTACTCTTTCCAACATCTCACTGCCTATCAAATATCTACAACTTATTAGCTTTCCACATAGGAGAAATACCTTTGTTTGAGAAGATGTGTAAAAGACCTATCTATCATGTGCTTTGTTCCTACGATGTTGGAGCAAGTGGGCGAGGCACAAAACTGGCATACCCTTATCAGTTGGAGCCATTTGATACAATACATTTTCTCTTTCAGTTTATTTCTAGGCCCTTGCCTGGTAAGAAAAGCAAAACACAGAGAATTCTTCTAGTTATTCATTCAATAAAGACTAGAAATTAAGTTTCTCAGATTTTTTTTATTGTTTGTCACTCTCTCTTTTTATTTCTCCACTTATCACTGAGGTTAGAACTGAAAGTAGAATCTGTTAGAATGGATTTATAACCTTTCCACATATGAATTTGGCGTCATGTTTGAGAGCAGAGGTGCCACATTTAGAAACATAGAAACGTAGAAAATGGAAAATTAACATATTAATTTCTCTTTTGGGACTGATTTAGTGAATTCTAAGCATGGATTTTATCTGTCACCAGTTTCTTTCTGATCATTGTCATGGATTCACATCAGTGTCCGGTCCCCTGACAGTCGTCAGGGGAGTAGATTCTGGGCTCCAAACACAGTAAGATCTATACTTCACTGCAATCACATTGGATATACCACTTGGAATGATTCATACTTTGAAATCTACAACGTACATTTAATTCTTTTAACTATGATGAAATGCACAGAAAGGACATAACGGCAGTCATACCATAAGAGTTTTCAACGCTAGAATCACAAATGAGGAAACATTTGAATTCACCCTGAAGTGGATAGGATAATGATCGTGAACTCTTTGTCCTTTTGACTATGTATTGTGCATTAATAAAAATAATTTACCTTGGTAATTGAATTCATTGGAATGTGTTTCTTACATTTGAACTCTGTACAAAAGCGATGTAACTCAGGTTAGATTGTGTGTAAGAGAGAGGATGAGCGAGAGAATGAGAGAGAGATAAAGAGAGATACAGAGACAGAGAGACAGAGACCAAAATATATCAAAAGCAAGGGAAAGAGAAAGCATGTAAGTATAATTCCAAAACGTGCAAAATTCTTTTGACCTTTGACAAGTTTCCCTCCAGGGTGTTGAGAACCATTGATCTCAATCTCAAAATAAGGAGTCAACCATACAGGGCAGGGTTTAGAAGACAATTTTTTTGGAATTTTTGGAATTCTTTTTTTGATGGTTGTTCAGTCTTTTACTATATTCAAGTTGGAGTTCAATAAATATATAGGTATTAAATTAATCAAGTTGTTTATTCAATGACAGAACGAGCATGATGGGCCAAATGGTTTATTCTAGCTTCTATTTCTCATGCTTTTAAAATCTTATGTGATCAGTTACAGGTAAAGTCATTCCATTGGGAATATGACCAGGAAAATGTACGGACAATTCACATTACAATCACAGAAAAGCACTGTGTTGAATTTATGTCTTTTTAAATTGATACTCTACTAACATGGGGAAACCTAACTATATAGCTTCAGATCTGACAGTCAGCTGTTCAAACACCTTTCAAAGTTCACAGAGTGTGTTTAAACCAACAGGGAGTGCTTTCTCCAGTTACAATCCAGAGAGCGGTCGATTACATGACTCTATTTAATGAGGTAGCAGCCTCAAAGACAGTTGCTCTTCTATATACTAAACACATTACATGACTCGCTGAAAAAGAAGAGAAGACTATTATTAAAAAGCATGAAGTCTAGTTACAGATTTAACCATATCCATGGTTCTTCTTGCGCTCTCAGCAATGATGGTGATGTGAGTAAAGTCCACTTGTGTTCTGCTTAGAGGTTCAAAGAATATTCCCTTTAAGACTCACCAGAATTTCTCTTAGGTTCCTCTTCCTCTGTAACTTCTTTATCTTTACAATAATATTCTCTCAAGCATATCTTATGAATCAGAATTAGACCACAGTTACTCTTCTGTGAAATAAATGCCATTATCTTTGTTTAGCCCATATTTCATAACAGCTGTCAAACTTGAAATCAATCTGACTTCTAATTACAAAAACACAATTAAAGGCATCTTCATCCACCAGATTAATGCAACATAGCTAGTCTCCTCAATGGTTTGTGATATGCTTCTTTCCAAAGTAGCTTCCTTCCTTCGGATTTGTTACCACTCCTCTGCTTTTTGCGCTTGGGTCAAGCACGTTCAGGTGCAGTTTCACATTCACGCATTTCCACATCTTCCAGTCAGACCTGAGTTGATTTTGCATCTTGTAAAATGCTGGAGGAACTCAACAGATCAGGCAGCGTCCATGGAAAGGAATAGCTAGTCAAAGTTTCTTACCGAGATACTTCATCAATACTGGAAAGTAAGGCAGAGGAAACCGGAATGAGAAGGTAGGAAGAAGGAAGGGCCACATGCGAGAAGGTGAAAGGTGAAGCCAGGTGTGTGGGGGAAGGGGGATGAAGTGAGAAGTTCGGAGGTGATAGGTGGAAAAGGTAAAAGGCTGGAGAAGAAGGAATCTGATAAGAGTGCAAAATGAACCTTGGGAGAATGGGAAGGAGAAGGGGCGCTAGGGGAAGGTGATAGGCAGAAGAGGTAAGTGGGGAGCCAGTCTGGAATGGAAGAAGAGAGAAAGTCGAGGGGGGCATTTGCCAGAGGTTAAAGATGCTTGTGCCATCGGCTTGGTGGCTACCCAGATGAAATATGAGATGTTGCTCTTCCAGCCTGAGAGTGGTCTCTTTATGGCAGTAGAGGAGGCCATGGGCAAACATGTTGGAGTGGGAATGGGGATTGGAATTAAAATGATTATCCATCAGGAATTCCTTCTAGTTGCGGAGGAAGTGAAGGTGCTTGAAAAGGTAGTTTCCCCACCTATGTCAGGATCTCACCTTTACTCCATCACATATATCAGTGAGACCTGATGCAGATTGGGGACTGCTTTTGCAAGCAAAAACCCCAATGTTTGGTCCAATGAATGCCAAGAACCTTTCCTGGTGGTTTAACTAAAACTCAGCAATTAATAAATCCTTTTGATTGAGAAAGTCAGTTATTGCTGACACAGGAGACTGCAGATGTTGGAATCTGGAGCCAAAATCAAACTGCTGGAGGAATTCAGTGGATGGGTCAGGGAAATGGAAATTCAATGTTGTGGGTCAATTTCCTTTAGACTGGCTTTCAGTTCCTTGAACTTATTTCCAAAAATCAGATTTCTCAAAACAAGAAAAGATCGTAGCCTGTGTTATTATGCTTTTTCTCTTTGATTTAATTTCAAGCTTTCCTTTACTCAGTGTTATCTCCATTTTCTTTCATTATGTTTACCTTTATTTTCCCAGTTGTTTGTGCTGAGTCAATCCCTTCCTAATTGTGATAGCATAAGATTGAGATAGCACCTGGTTCATACCGTGCCCAATGTGAGTATGGTGGCCAAGGGGGATATGAGCTAGTTTTGCATTTGGGTGTGCTGCATGAAGACTGAATATTTTGATTTCAGTCAAAGGTAAGCACCATCACCATGTAGTGTACAGTCTAACACCACAAATTTCAGTTCAATATCTTGAAAATTTTGCAAGACAGTGCAAAACATCAAGCACAACATCCTCAGTTTGATACCTGAGTATTATATAGCACTATATTTACATCACTTATGGAATCCTACTCATCCTTTTGTCTTGACTTCAGTCAGCAGTATCTATGCTCATCTCTCATCTGTGGTTATTTACTTTCCTGGTGGTTGTAAAATCACGGTTATTTGACTTAGAAAAAAACAATTAAGAACACACTCCAAGTTGTCCTCACTTTCATCAGGTATGCAACACAGAAACAGGCCAATGAGGCCCAATTAGTCCTCACTGGAACTTACATTCCACTTGAGCCTCCTTCCAATTTTCCTCAGTTAAATACATCAATGTATCTCTATTTCCTTTGCATTCATATGCTGGTCCAGTCAACCTTAAATACATTTTAACAATTGTCTTGTTCACTCTCTTTGCTCACTCTTTGCTTAACAACATTTCTTTTGATTTGACTCTTTGATTTCTTGATGACTCTCTTACGTTAATGGCTGCCATTTATGACCTTCCCTCAAAAGTGGAAACAGTCTGTACAAGGCCTTGGTGAGACCACACCTGGAGTATTGTGTGCAGTTTTGGTCCCCTAATCTGAGGAAAGACATCCTTGCCATAGAGGGAGTACAAAGAAGGTTCACCAGATTGATTCCTGGGATGGCAGGACTTTCATATGAAGAAAGACTGGATGAACTGGGCTTGTACTCGTTGGAATTTAGAAGATTGAGGGGGGATCTGATTGAAACGTATAAAATCCTAAAGGGATTGGACAGGCTAGATGCAGGAAGATTGTTCCCGATGTTGGGGAAGTCCAGAACAAGGGGTCACAGTTTGAGGATAAAGGGGAAGCCTTTTAGGACCGAGATTAGGAAAAACTTCTTCACACAGAGAGTGGTGAATCTGTGGAATTCTCTGCCACAGGAAACTGTTGAGGCCAGTTCATTGGCTATATTTAAGAGGGAGTTAGATATGGCCCTTGTGGCTACGGGGATCAGGGGGTATGGAGGGAAGGCTGGGGCGGGGTTCTGAGTTGGATGATCAGCCATGATCATAATAAATGGCGGTGCAGGCTCAAAGGGCCGAATGGCCTACTCCTGCACCTATTTTCTATGTTTCTATGTTTCTATTACCCACTTGTTTAGAAACTTGTGAAATTTTGAAGATCTGCATTCTGTCACCCTCAGCCAAGTATGTTCTTTAGGGAAAAGTAATCAAATCTGTTCATCCTTTCCTGAAGTATATTTATTCAAATTTCTGTTAAAGAACTTCGACATTTTCTTAGCACCTTCTCCATTGTCTCATTACCATTTCTGTAACAGGCTGACCAGAACTGTATGAATTATTCTAACTGAGCTTTGATGTAGATTGAGCTCAGTGTATGTTGCCTTTGTATTCCAAGATCCCCTTCTTCCTCCACCCATGTGGATCAGCACCTTACAAGCAGCATCTCTACTCAATTCTTCCTATTAAAATGCCGAATCTGCAATTTATTGTGTTGAATTCCATTTACCAAATGTGTTTCCCATTCTAAAAATTTATTCTCAACACGAGAAATTCTGCAGATGCTGGAAACCCAAAGCAACACACATAAAATGCTGAAGGATCTTAGCAGGTCAGGCAGCATCTATGGAGATGAATAAACAGTCGATGCTTCAGGCCAAGATCCTTCTTCAGGACTGGAAATGAAGGGGGAAGACACAAGAATAAAAAGGTAGTGGGGAGGGGAAGGTGGATAACTAGAAGGTGATAGGTGAAGCCTTTGAGAGGAAGGAATCTGATAGGAGAGGAGAGAGAACCATAGGAGAAAGGGAAGAAGGAGGGAAGCAAGGGGGAGGCGATCAACAGGTGCATAGACGTCAGAGGCCAAAGTGAGGAAACTGGCATGAAGTCTATGGAATTAAGGGAAACAAGTAGTGAGATCATGGAAACTGTACAGATCGAAAAGGAGGAGGTCCTTGCTGTCTTGAGGAAAATTAAAGTGGATAAATCCCCGGGACCTGACAGGGTGTTCCCTCGGACCTTGAAGGAGACTAGTGTTGAAATTGCAGGGGCCCTGGCTGAAATATTTAAAATGTCGCTGTCTACAGGTGAGGTGCCGGAGGGTTGGGGAGTGGCTCATGTTGTTCCGTTGTTCAAAAAAGGATCGAAAAGTAATCCAGGAAATTATAGGCCAGTAAGTTTAACGTCGGTAGTAGGTAAGCTATTGGAGGGAGTACTAAGAGACAGAACCTACAAGCATTTGGATAGACAGGGGCTTATTAGGGAGAGTCAACATGGCTTTGTGCGTGGTAGGTCATGTTTGACCAATCTGTTGGAGTTTTTCGAGGAGGTTACCAGGAAAGTGGATGAAGGGAAGGCAGTGGATATTGTCTACATGGACTTCAGTAAGGCCTTTGACAAGGTCCCGCATGGGAGGTTAGTTAGGAAAATTCAGTCGCTAGGTATACATGGAGAGGTGGTAAATTGGATTAGACATTGGCTCAATGGAAGAAGCCAAAGAGTGGTAGTAGAGAATTGCTTCTCCGAGTGGAGGCCTGTGACTAGTGGTGTGCCACAGGGATCAGTGCTGGGTCCATTGTTATTTGTCATCTATATCAATGATCTGGATGATAATGTGGTAAATTGGATCAGCAAGTTTGCTGATGATACAAAGATTGGAGGTGTAGTAGACAGTGAGGAAGGTTTTCAGAGCCTGCAGAGGGATTTGGACCAGCTGGAAAAATGGGCTGAAAAATGGCAGATGGAGTTTAATACTGACAAGTGTGAGGTATTGCACGTTGGAAGGACAAACCAAGGTAGAACATACAGGGTTAATGGTAAGACACTGAGGAGTGCAGTGGAACAGAGGGATCTGGGAATACAGATACAAAATTCCCTAAAAGTGGCGTCACATGTAGATAGGGTCATAAAGAGAGCTTTTGGTACATTGGCCTTTATTAATCAAAGTATTGAGTATAAGAGCTGGAATGTTATGATGAGGTTGTATAAGGCATTGGTGAGGCCGAATCTGGGGTATTGTGTTCAGTTTTGGTCACCAAATTACAGGAAGGATATAAATAAGGTTGAAAGAGTGCAGAGAAGGTTTACAAGGATGTTGCCGGGGCTTGAGAAACTCAGTTACAGAGAAAGGTTGAATTGGTTGAGACTTTATTCCCTGGAGCGTAGAAGAATGAGGGGAGATTTGATAGAGGTATATAAAATTATGATGGGTATAGATAGAGTGAATGCAAGCAAGCTTTTTCCACTGAGGCAAGAGGAGAAAAAAACCAGAGGACATGGGTTAAGGGTGAGGGGGGAAAAGTTTAAAGAGAACATTAGGGGGGGCTTCTTCACACAGAGAGTGGTGGGAGTATGGAATGAGCTGCCAGACGAGGTGGTAAATGCGGGTTGTTTTTTAACATTTAAGAATAAATTGGACAGATACATGGATGGGAGGTGTATGGAGGGATATGGTCTGTGTGCAGGTCAGTGGGACTAGGCAGAAAATGGTTCGGCACAGCCAAGAAGGGCCAAAAGGCCTGTTTCTGTGCTGTAGTTTCTATGGTTTCTATGGTAATAGAAGTGGGAGGGGGAAAGGAGAAATTGATATTCATATCTTCTGTTTGGAGGCTCCCCAGATGGAACATAAGGTGTTGCTCCTCCACCCTGAGGGTGGGCACATCATGGCACAAGAGGAGACCATGGATTGATATGTCAGAACAGGAATTAAAATGCCTGGCCACTGGGAAGTTCTGACTTTTGCCAGTTGGAGAGGAACTGCTTGACGAAGCGGTCCCTCAATTTACTATGGGGCTGTTCAATGTAGAGGCCACATCCAGAGCACCAGACAGAGTAGAAAACCCCAGCATATTCTCATGTGAAGTGTTGCCTCACCTGGGAGTTCTGCTTGAAGCCCTGAATGGAGGTGAGGGAGTAAGAGAATAGGCAGGTGTAGTATTTAGGCTGTTTGCAGAGATAAGTGCCAGAAGGGAGATTAGTGGGGAAGGATGAATGGACAAGGGAATCATGGACGGTGCAGTCCCTTTGGAAAGTGGAGAGAGTGGGGGAGGGTGGTGGGAGGTAAAGATATCTTTGGTAGTTGGTTCCCTTTGGAGTTGGCCAAAGTTGCAGAGTATGATGTGTTGGATGCGAAGGCTCATAGGCTGGTAGGTAAAGACACAAGGAATCCTGTCACTGTTACAACATTTAGAAGGTGGGGTGAGTGCAGATGGTTGGGAAATGGAGGAGATGCAGGTGAGGGCAACATCAATGGTAGAGGAAGGGAACTGCTGTCCTGGAAAGGAAAGCCACATCTGGGGAACAGATGTGGCAGAAGTGAAGGAATTGGGAAAAGATAATAGCACTTTTCAGGAGATAAGGTGGGAAGAAGTAATGTCAAGATAACTATGGGAATTGGTAGGTATATACAAGATATTGGTCGACACTTTGTCTCAACAGATGGAGACGGAGAGATTAAGAAAGGGGAGGGATGGAGAGAAGTTTATTGATAAGTTTGTATCACTCATTGTGAATTCTCAGCATTGTTGTATCCATGTCAATCTGGCCATCAACTAACAGTTTAGAAATTGGTTTATTTGTGTAACACCCTGCTTCACGTTTTTACTGTTTTGCTGTAGGTATTTCATTTTAGTAATTCTGTAAGTGCAATCCATTCTGCTTTCATGCCTGTTTGGGTTATTGTTGAAGATAAGGGATGCTGAGGAATGTGTGTCATCCAATTGGGATGGTAGAACTGGGAGAAGGTTTGAGAGAACACTTGGGGTGGAGAGGTTTTGTGAGGGTCACTGAAGTTAGTCTTGTTTATTTTTTGTTTGGTGGGAAAGTAAGAGAGAAGATGCTGGAGAGAACCGGTTGTAGGATTTGACCCGATGGGGGACTGTGATTTGGTGGAGCAAGGTGCTGGGGTCTACTGAGGATCATTGAATGTGTATGACTTTTGGAAGAGTT
The DNA here is from genome assembly GCF_963921235.1 of Mobula hypostoma. Taxonomy (NCBI): domain Eukaryota; kingdom Metazoa; phylum Chordata; class Chondrichthyes; order Myliobatiformes; family Myliobatidae; genus Mobula; species Mobula hypostoma. The sequence continues at coordinate 69,822,332 of NC_086109.1, forward strand.
GTGCATATTTGACTGTTTAATTATAAAGGGCCCTTTTTGTTTTTTTCTTTATTAACCCTTAAGTTAAGATTTGTAAATATAATTCCTTTTATTGTATGAATATGCTGTCTGCTATTTCTTGGCACTGAGTTGTAACAGGGTAGTAAATTTCACAGCATCCACCCACAAATCATGGTTTTGGTGGGACCAGAGGTTGTACTCCCTAGACATACATAGCCAAGGAAACCAATGGGATTTCATGTTATTCTGAAGCCTGAGGGGATTCTCTAGCACCTGGGTCTGTTAATTGATACGTTGGTAAGAAAGGGATGTTACACTGAACCCCAGCTTGTAGGCAAAAGGATAGTGCAATATTTGCCATCAGAAGTTGGAAGCACACGCTAGCCAATATTTAATCTATTAAAGCACCTCTTTTTTCATCGTTAACTTCCTATCTTATTTCTGCATGACAACTCTTGAAGTTTCCTGCATATACAGTATAACCACATATTGAAGGTTAAAAAGGGGCTTCTGTGGTTGGATTCTATATGGGACGAATAGAATAATAAACTTATATGAATAAAGGAATATCAAGATGCTCAGTCTTGGTGGACTCAATGGTCATGTTCCTGTGTTCTGTTGGCGAACATTTGTTACAGTAGATGCCCAATCTGTATATGTTATAATGCAGGTTTGAGGAAAACTTGCATTCATTAATCTACTATAAGGAAAATCAGTTATTGTTGGAGACATGGTTTCTTGTTGTGTGAGAACTCTGATGGTAATAATACTCAACTACTTGATTACATTTCCCTCAGAATAGTTTGTAATTACTAAGTGACAATGTTTCAATGGACATTATTGAGACAAGCTGTTTTGAGGTGATTCATAGGATGATCTTCGATGGAAATTGTTAAACCCACTTTGTGAGCAGCAAAGATCAAATCACTGGATTTGACCAGACGTTTAAGGTTTTTAAACTTCCTGTGTAGGATGCCTGTACTTGGGACTTAGCACCTGGCTTTACCTCCAAATACTGCCTTTTCTACAAGTGTTTCATGATATACCTAAAGGAACATGACTGAAGATGAGTCCAGAAGCATCAATAGATGTATGTACACAACACAGTTTTGTGCAGATGGACTTTTCATGTAAATCTATTTGCCCACCAGTTCTTGCTATGTCCTGCAATGCAATCTACTCTGACATACAAATTCCACCATCAGCAGGCCAGACACCACTTCACTTTTAAGAAGTGTAAGGCTGCTTCCATTTAACACTGGGCTCAAGCTAGAAATGATCCCTACTTTTCCATAGATGCAACTGTTAATTATAAATTGATTTATAATTAACAGTTACTAGTTCCAATTGGTCCTACCATTCCAGAAGGGAGGGGCATGTATTAGTTGTAATAGTAGTAACTGCAAGGTTTACATTCATTGGACATTGTTATCATGTCATTCTGGTGGCCCAATCAGCAGCAGGAGCTGTGCACAACAAGGAGGTGAGAGTGGGAGTGTCGGCTCGGAAGAGGTGTTGGCTCTGGGTGAGTTGTCTGAGTAAGTTTCCCTTTTTTCTTACTGTGTCAGGGGTACTTAGTGTAGTTTAAATGGCCATTGTGTGTTTTTCATGCTAGATGTTGGTGTCCTGGGAGATCCAGAGGATCCCAGGGAATTACATCTACATGAAGTGCATCCAGCTGCAGATCCTTGAAGACCGTGTTAGGGATCTGCAGCAACAGCTGGATAACCTTCAGCTTGTCTGGGAGAGTGAGGAGATCATTGATCGGAGTTACAGGGAGGTAGTCACCACTAAGATGCAGGAGGCGGGTAGCTGGGTGACTGTCTGGAGAAGGAATGGGACTGTGATAGGCAGTTAGCACAGAGCATCCCTGTGGCTATTTCCCTCAATAATGAGTATACTGTTTTGGATACTGTTGTGGGAGATGACTTCCCAGGGGAATGCCATGGCGATCAGGTTACTGACACTGAGCATGTTTGTGTAGTGCAGATGGGATAGAGGGACAAGAGGGGAGTGGTAGTGATAGGGGACTCAATAGTCGAAGGACCAGACAGGAGATTCTGTGGACATGTACAAGACACCTGAATGGTATGTTGCCTTCCAGGTGCCAGGGGTCAGGGATGTCTCGGACTGCGTCCACAGCATGTTGGAGGGGGGTAGAGTGGTCAGGTGTCTTGGTACATATTGGTACGAATGATAAAAGAAGGAAAAACAAAGACGTCCTAAAGAGAGAATTTAGAGAGTCAGGCAGAAAACTGATAAGCAGGACATCCAAGATAGTAATTTCTGGACTGCTACTTGTGTCACGCACATAAGAGTAGAAACAGGATGATTTGGCAGAAAAATCTGTGGCTGAGAAACTGGGGCAGGGGGCAGGGCTTCAGGTTCTAGATTCACTGAGATTTCTTCTGTTGGAGGTATGACTTGCACAAAAGGGATGGGTTGCACCTGAACCCAAGGGGAACCAATATCCTCATGGGCAGGTTTGTTAGAGCTGTTGAGGAGGGTTTAAACTAATTGGGCAGGGGGATGGAACTGGAGTAATGAGATTAGGACAGGGCGGATAGTAAAAAGCAAAGACAGTGTGCAGTCAGACTGCAAGGAAGGGCAGATAGATAATAGGACAAAATTGCAGCCAGCAGGGTAAGTATCAGTGCATTATGATTTAGAATCAAAAATGGTAGGAAATACAGTACTCAAAGTGTTACATCTCAATATATCTCAAATAAGGTGGATGCTCTTGGTTCACTTTTACAGATTGTCAGGTATGATGTCGTGGCTGTCATTGAATCATGGCTGAAGGATGGTTGTAGCTGGGAGCTAAATGTCCAAGGTTACATGTTGTATCGGAGGGATAGGAAGATAGGCATAGAGTGTGGCATGGCTGTGCTGGTAAAGAACAGCATCAAATCAGTAGAAATTCTAACATAGGATCAGAAGATGTAGAATCCTTGTGCGTTGAGTTAAGAAACTGCAAGGATGATAGGACCCTGATGGCAGTTATATACAGGCACTAAACAGAAGCTGGGATGTGAACTGCAGATTACAACAGGAAACAGAAAAGCTGTGTCAAAAAGATAACATTATGATAGTCATAGGAGGTTTCAACATGCAGGTCGATTGGGAAAATCAGGTTGGTAATGGAACTCAAGACCGTGAGTTTGTTGAGTCCCTGTGAAATGGCTTTTTAGAGCAGGTTGTCATTGAGCCTACTAGATCAGGCTATACTGGATCTGGTGCTATATAACGAACATGAATGGAGGTGATTAGGGAGCTTAAGGTAAGGAACACTTAGGAGGCAGTGATCACAATATGATTGAGTTCAATTTGAAATTTGATAGGGAGACAGTAAAGTCTGACTTAGCATTATTTCAGTGTAGTAAAGGAAATTACAGTGGAGTGAGAGAGGTGTTGGCCAAAATAAATTGGAAGGAGATGCTGGCAGGGATGACAGCACAGCAGCAATGGTTTGAGTTTCTAGGAAGAATGAGGAATGTGCAGGACAAATGTATTCCAAAACCATAGACATACTCAAATGGCAAAATAGTACAACCATGGCTGACAAAAGCAGAAAAGAGGGCATACAACAAAGTAAAACTTAGTGGAAAGACTGAGGATTGGAAAGCTTTTAAAAACCTACAGAGAGCAACTAGAAGATTCATTGGGAGGGAAAAGATGAAGCGTGAAAGCAAGCTAGCAAACAGTATCAAGGTGGATAGAAAAGGCTTTTTCAAGTATATAAAAATAAGAGAGAGATGAGATTAGATATAGAACCGCTAGAAAATGAGGCCAGAGAAATAGTAACGGGGGACAAGGAGATGGCAGATAAACTAAATGAGTATTTAACATCAGGCTTCACTATGGAAGACATTGTGCTAGATGTTGAAGGGTTTGTGGGAAGAGAAGTAAATGCAGTTCCTATTATAAGGGAGAAATTGCTCAAAAAGCTGAAAAACCTAAGGGTGCATAAGTCATCCGGGCCAGATGAACTGCACCTTAGGGTTCTGAAAAGGGTAGCAGTAGAGATTGTGGAGGCATTAGTAATGATCTTTCAAAAATCAATGGACTCTGGCATGGTGTAAGGGCACTGGAAAATTGCAAAAGTCACTCCACTCTTTAAGAAAAGAGGAAGGCAGGAGAAAGGAAATTACAGACCAGCTAGCCTGACCTCAGTGGTTGAGAAGATGTTGGAGTCAAGCGTTGAGGTCGTAAGCACTTGGTGGCACAGAACAAGATAGGACAAAGTGAGCATGGTTTCCTTAAGCAAAAATCTTGCCTGACAAGTGTGCTGGAATTCTTTGTGATTACAAGTTGGATAGATAAATGGGATGCAGTTCATGTTGTATATTTGGACTTTGAGAAGGCCTTTGACAAGGTGCCACACATGAAGCTGCTTATTAGCCCACAGTGTTACAGGAAAATTACTGGCATGTTTAGAGCATTAGCTGATTGGTTGGAAGCGGCGAGTGGGAATAAAGGGATCATTTCTGGTTGGCTGACAGTGACTAGTGGTGTTACTCAAGGGTTGGTGTTGGGACCGCTTCTTTTTATGCTATATATCAATGATTTAGATGATGGAATAGATGGCTTTGTTGCCCATTTTGCAAATGATACAAAGATTGGTGAGGGGGCAGGTAGTGTTGAGGAAACAGGAAGGGTGCAAAAGGACTTAGACAGATTAGGAGAATAGGCTAGAAAGTGGCAAATGAAATACAATGTTGGAGAATGTATGGTCATGAACTTTGGTAGAAGAAATAAATGTGTAGACTCTTTTCTAAACAGGGAGAAGTCCACAAATCTGAGATGCAAACAGACTTGGGAATCCTTGTGTAGAACACCCTAAGGGTTAACTTACAGATAGAGTCAGTGGTGAGGAAGGGAAATGCAATGTTAGCATCAATTTCAAGAGGTCTAGATTATAAGAGCAGGGATGTGATGCTGAGACTTCATAAGGCAGTGGTGATGCCTCACTCTGAGTATTGTGAACAGTTTTTGGCTCCCCATCTAAGAAAAGCTGTGCTGGTTTTGGAGAGGGTTTAGAGTAGGTTTACAAAGGTGATTCTGGAAAAGCAAGGGTTATCATTTGAGGAACATTTGATGACTCTGGATCTGTACTTGGTGGAAATTAGAAGGATGAGGAGGATCTCATTGAAACCTTTTGAATGTTGAAAGGTCTTGACAGAGTAGATGTAGAAAGGATGTTTCCCAAGGCGGGGGAGTCTAGGACAAGAGGGCACAACCTCAGGATAGTGGGGTGTCTATTTAAAACAGAGATGAGTAGATTTTTTTTGTTCCAGGGGTTGATGAATATGTGCAATTTGTTACCACCGGCAGCTGTGGAGGCTAGGTCATTGGGTGTATTTAAGGTTGATAGGTTCTTGATTGGCCATGACATCAAAGGTTACAGGGAGAAAGCTGGGGTGTGGAGCTGAGGAGGGGAAAGCTGTTCAGCCATGATTGACTGTTGGAGCAGACTCGATGGGCCAAATGGCCTAATTTTGCTCTTATGACTTATGGTCCTATGGTCTAACTTGAGCTTAACTTAGGAACCGAAACTAGGCGGATGGTGGTATAGTTGGTTGGAACAAACTAACACAGCTGGGACTTTTGTGTATGATATGAACTACTTGGATGTGAATGTAGAAGGCATGTTGGTCAGTTTGTGAATGAAAAAAATTGGTGGTGTTGGGGATTGTGAGGAAGATTGCCTAAGGCTACATTAGAATATAGATCCAATGGAAAATTAGGCAGAGCGTAGACAGATGGGCTTTAATTCCATCAGTTTTAAGGTGATGAATTTTGTGAAGTCAAATAACGCAGGATATATGTATACAGAAGTGTGTTAAGGTGTGTTAGTAAACAGTGGGACCCTAGCTCCAATTTCCCTTTAAATGATATTATGGGTAGATAGGGTGGTGATATGGCTTCATAACACAAGGTATAGAATATAAAGGTTGGAATGACAAACCGCAACTTTAAAAAGATTAAACTGCACTAGGAATATGGTGTGTAGATCTGATTGCCATACTACAGGAACTATGTGTTTGTATTGGAGAGAAAATGCAAGGGGATTCACCAGGATGTTGCATGGATTGAGGGACTTAAATTATAGTGAGAGATTGACTTGGCTGAAGACTGAAGAGACTGCAGATGCTGAAATCTGCAGCAAAAGGAACCTGCTTGAGGAACTCAGTGGGCTGAACAGCATCTGCACCGGGGGTGGAGAAGAAATTGTTTCTGGTCAAGACCCTACATCAGGATTGGCTGGGACAGTTTTCTGTGGAGTGAAGAAGGCTGAGAGGTGATCTTATGTTGGTGTATGAAATATTGAAGCATAAATAGAGTGGTTGTTCAGAACCATTTTCCCATGGGAGGAATATCATGAACAAGAGGACAGATGTTTACAGTGAGAGACAAAAGTTTTAAATGGGATTTGGAGAAGAGGGAAGTTTGTGGATTGAGCTGAACTGAAATATGCCTTTTGATTATATGTCTTATATCCTGTGTTCCTGCTCTTTTTTTGTTGCCATCTTTTTTGTGCTGGGGTGGGAGGGTTGCGTTGATGCTTTTTTTTCTTTGAACCGGTTCCATGGTTTTTCTTTGGTTCATGATTGTTTGTGGGGAAGACGAATCTCAGAGTTGTATATGGTATACATACTTCGATAATAAATGTACTTTGAATCTTGAAATCTGGAACTCACCACAAGTGGTGGTGATGAAGTCATATAAAATTGTGACATTTTAGAGAGGTTCTTACAGAGACAAGTGACAGATAAATAGGGAGCTAATGCAGGCAAATGAAATTACTGTTAGTTTGGACGTAATGGGCTGAAGAGCCCATTCTACAATTTACAACTCTGATTTATTACTCCTCCATGTTACTCTCCATGAATCTATCTTCAATAATTCCATCATATTGATAATCCCACTCCTCAGCCAACATTTCTGAGAAACTCTTGGAGCTTCACCTGCAGCTCAAGTTCCTTCTGATCAGCTCATGCACAATTTTCAGATCAACTTTAGTGAGTGCTTGCTAGTCAGCACACTTTCAATGAGTCAAGAAAGCTGTTTCCATAATGTATGATGCTATAACCTTCTGATTTGTAACATTGAAAGAGTGTTTCAACAATAGAAAAAGTACTTCCCATTGTTTTCCTATGTTACAGCAGTGACTACACTTCAAAAATATTTGGCCTGTAGCCTGTCTGTGGACTTTCCAAAACTCTGCCCTCCACTGCTCTTTGGAGAACAAAGCCAGAGTTAGGAGTGGGGCACCTTTGCCTCCAAACACCACAAGGCCGTGTGCTTAGCCCCCTGCTCTACTTGCTTTATATTTGTGACTATAAGGTTAAGCACAACTCCAATGGCATATTTATATTTGCAGATGACACCGCTGTTGAAGGCCGAATCAAAGATGGTGATGAATCAGCATGTAGGAGGGAGAATGAAAATCTGGCTGAGTGGTGCCACAACAATGAACTCTGACTCAACGTCAGCAAGACCAAGGAGCTGATTATTGAGTTTAGGAGGAGGAAGCTGGAAGTCTATGAAAGTTCAAAGTAGATTTATTGTCAAACTACAAATATGTCCCAATATATAACCCCGAGATTAATTTTCTTGCAGATACAATAGCTATGGTTATAGGAAATCTAATAATCGTAATAGAATCAACAAAAAAACACTCCAATTGGGCATACAACCGGTATGCAAAGGGCAAAATGCAAGAATTACTAATAATAATCTTAATAGTATTAATATTAATCAATAAACACTAAATATTGAGAACCTGAGATAAAAAGTCCTTGAAAGGGTATCCCTAAGTTGTGGGAATATTTCAGTGATGTTGGAAGTGAAGCTGAGTGAAGTTAACCTCACTGGTTCAAGAACCTGATGGTTGAGGGGTACTAACTGTTCCTGAACCTGGTGGTGTGAGTCTTGAGGCTCCTGTACCTTCTTTCTGATGGCACATGGGTGGTGGGGGTCCCTGATGAGGGCTGCTGCTTTCATGGACAATTTTCCATGTAAGGGGACTCAATAGTACAGAGGACTTTACCCTTGATAGAATGGACTGTATCCACTACTTCTTGCGGGATTTTCTGTTCAAGGATAATAATGTTTCCATACTCGGCTCTGATGCAACCAGTCAATATACACTCCACCACACACCTATAGATATTTTGCAAAGCTTTCAATGTTCTGCCGAATCTTCGCAAACTCCTAAAGAAGTAGAAGTGCTGCCATGCTTTCTTCATATTTGCACTTATGTGGTATGCCCAGGACAGGTCCTCGGAAATGAATATACACCAAGAAATTTAAAGTTGCTGACCCTCTCCAACTCTGATCCTCCAAATGAGGACTGCCTTATGGACTTCTGGTTTCCTCCTTCTGAAGTCAATAATCAGCTCCTTTGTCATGCTGACATTTTGTAAGAGGTTGTTGCTATGGCATCACTCAGCCAGATTTTCAATCTCTGTCCTATATGCTGATTCGCCACCACCTTTGATTCAGCCTACAACTGTCGTGTCACCAGCAGACTTAAATATGACATTGGAGCCATGCTTAGCCCACACAGTCATTTGTGTAAAAGAAGCAGAGCAGGGGGCTAAGCACACAGCCTTGTAGTGCATCTGTGCTGATGGAGATTGTGGAGGAAATGCTGTTGCAAATCCAAACCGACTGGGGTCTGCAAGTGAGGAAATAGAGAATCTGATTGAACGTGGAGAAATTGAGGCCAAGGTCTTAGATCTGATTTGATTAATTTTTTAAGGGGATGATAGTATTGAAAGCCCAGCTGTAGTTGATAAAGACTATCCTGATATATACATCTTTGTTGTCCAGATGTTGCAGAGTTGAGTGAAGAGCCTATAAGATGGCAACTGCTGTGAACCTGTTGCTCTGGTAGGAAAATTGGAGTGGATCCAGGGTGCTTCCCAGACAGGAGTTTACATGTTTCATCACAAAGCCTCTCAAAATGCTTCATCACTGTGGATGTAAGTGTTACCGGTTGATAGTCATTGAGACAGGTTCTTCTTAGGCACCAGTATAACTGAAGCCTGCTTAGACTGCCTATGCTGGAGGTTAAAGATCTCAGTACTAGGCCAGGTACCCCATCTGGAGCGAATGCTTTTAGTGGACTCACTCTACTGAAAGATGTTCACACATTGGCATCAGAGACTGAATTCAGGGGATCATTGGGAGTTTGTGATATTTCCTCCATATTTTGAATGTCAAAGCAAGCCTAGAAGGCATTGAGAGCAAGATGATGCCAGTGAACCACAACAATGTTCTGAGGGTAACAGATAATACTTCTAAATATACCTCTTTTGAAGGTCTATGAGCCAGTCCTCATCAGGGGATCAGAGGTGGTGAAGGTTCCGCAACTTTACATTCCTCAACGTTATCATTTCAGAGGACGTATCCTGGCCCCAGTATGGAAGTGCATTTATGAAGAAAGCATGACAGTGCTTCTACTTCCTTAGAAAGTTTGTGAAGTTTCAGCGTGACATCTAAAACATTGACAAACTCTTATAGATGGGTCGTGGAGAGTATATTGACTGGTTGCATCATGGCCTGATGGAAACAACAAGGTCCTTGAATGGAAAATCCTGAAAAAAAGTGGCGGATATAGCCCAGTCCATCACAGGTAAAGCCCTTCCCACCACTGAGTGCAACTACATGGAGTATTGTCACAGGAAAGCAGCATCCATCATCAGGAACCACCCATTACCGAGGTGATGCTCTCGTCTTGCTGCTGCCATCAGGAAGAAGGTAAAGAACTTCAGGACTCACACCACCAGATTCAGTAGCAGTTATTACCCCTCAACCATCAAGCTCTTGAACCAGTGGGGTTAACTTCACTCAACTTCACTTGCCTCATCATTGAACTATTCCCATAACCTATGAACTCACTTTCAAGGACTCTTTATCTCATGTTCTCGATATTATTTACTTATTTATTTTATTTTTTTTCTTTTGTATTTGCACTTTTTGTTGTCTTTTGCACATTGGGTGCCTGTCTGTCTTTCATTGATTTTATTATGGTTCTTAGAGTTACTGAATACGCTCGCAAGAAAACTCAGGGTTGTATATGGTGATATATATGTACCTTGATGATAAATTTACTTTGAGTTTTGTATGCCATTATTTCTTCTTAGATATTGCGTCAAAGTAACAGCATTATGGCCATCCTCAATTCATGAGGGCAGATTCAGATTTGTTTATTGTCATATCTAGCAGGGTGCAATGAAATTCCTTGCTTGCATGAAGCTCAGAGAAAATAATATACGGTACTGTGCAAAGGCTTTAGGCACATATAGAAAGCTAGGGTGCCTGAGACTATTGAACAGTACTGCATTTGTCAACAAAGAGCGGAGAATGAGTTTATAAATCTGGCAAGAGCAAAGGATGTTGGGAATGGTGAGGGTGGATTGTCGTGGGAAAGTCATGAGACAGGTGGCAGAGGAGTGCCAGAGGCGAAGGGTGATGCGGATGCAGACACATCCAGTCCTGAGACACCAGGCAAGGTCATTTGATTCTGAACAATTGGTTTATTGATCATTACAGAATGTACCTCTGCTGCTTCACACTCCCTCCCCTCTATCTTCCCTTTTTCCCAACCATGATTCCCCTCTCCCTGCTCTCCTCCTGCTCTCAGTCCACAATAAAGACTCATATCTGAATCAGGTTTATCATCATTGAAATATGTCATGAGATTTTTTTTTGTGGCAGCTGTATAGTGCAATACATACAATTACTACAGTACTGTGCAAAAGTCTTGGGCACCCTAGCTGTATATATGTGCCTAAGGCTTTAGCACAGTAGAATACATAGCAATAATAAATACAGTTACAAGCACAAAACAGCAGAATAGTTCAAGGATTGTAGTGTAAATCTGAAGTTGTGTAAAAGTTATGCTGGATTTATAATGCAGTAACTGTGATAGGTAGAATTAAGAGTGGGGCCGCATCACAGGTATGAAGGAGGTGATTGGCTCAAAATTCTGATAGCAGAGGGGAAAGTTGATCTTAAGATTGGATATCCAGGTTTTCAAACTCCTGTATCTTCCCCCAGAAAGTAGAAGGGAGGAAAAGGAATGGCCAGATGGCAGGCATCTTGAATGATACCATTAAACTTCCTAAAAACAGTATGCCATGTAGATAGACTGATCTTATATTTATTTTATTTAGTGATACAATGCAGAGTAGGCTCTTCTACTCCTTCAAACTACACTGTTCCTGCGTCCTCACCACCCTAATTAATCCTAACCTAATCATGGGACAATTTACAATGACCATTTAACTTACCTGGTACATTTTTGGACTGTGGGAGGAAGCTGGCGAAAATCCAAGAATTCCACTGGGAAAACAAGCAGAAACTCCTTACAGAACAGCGCCGGAATTGAACTCTGAAATCCAGAATGCTTCAAGCTGTAATAGCGTTGCACTAACTGTGATGCTACAGTGTCACCCTTCCTATGTCCATTACACCAGACAAAAAAGAGAGAAAACAGTAACATCATCTTCACCTGAAATGCACTAAACATGAGGATGGATTATATATAAAACACAGCAAAAAAAGAATCTTCGAGCTTACAAAGGAACAAGTTATACATAGAAGGTAATGTGTACAGATTTCAGGAAAGGTTCATAATCTACATTATTTTTTGATGAAACTACTTCCATCAACTAATATAATTTCACTACTTGGAAGAAATTGAACATTCAGAAACAGTTTGCAGCTGGCTGCAAAAGCTTGAACATTAAATAGATCATATTAAAGGATGTGCTATCAGCAATATTGAGAAATAAAGCTTCTACGTTTATGTAGCAGCAGGAAAATAACCTTTAAAAATTCACTGTATCAAATCAAATCATCTTTATTTTTTGCCATAAAACAGATAATAGGCACTCATTCGAATTTTAACCAGGAAGTCATGCTGCATTTTTGACATTTAATAGATATACATATTTTGTGAAAGTACAAGTGACATCTTGTTTTACAAACATATTACTCATTGAAGATTTTCTCATCTTCAGTACAAACTAAAATGAGAAGGAAAACTGCAGCTAAATTTAAAATTTTAAAATGACAAGCTTTGGAAAATTAAGGCAAATTGAGCACTTTCAAGTATTGATTTACAATATAATCCAGAGGCTGCAACTTTAACACCTAGAAAACAACCATATTACTGGATAATTATTTTTGCACAAACACCACCAGGTTGTAAATTGATCATAATTAGTTATACGTTAATAGTGGTATAACTTTGTTCTGGTCAAATCTCAGTGGTTATGAAAACAACCATTTTGTATTATGCATTCATCAAGTTGTAATTTAATTTTCAAGCGAGAACGTAATTTGCAATGAGTGCAAAATATAAGATGGTGATTAATATGCATATAGACAGGAGAGTGAATTTTAGTGGATTGAAATTTACATATGGATTAATTGATAAAACTGAGGAAAATTTGGTCCTAATTTACAGTATAATGGGACAGTTCTAACTCCTCTGCCCTCAAAGAGCAAATTGGTATCATAATCATTGTATCAGTGACTTCTAAATAATTGACCATGGATTATAGTATGTTTAATTTATATTTATTTCCATGGTCTTCAGGGATTATTTTTCTCCTGAAGGTGACAGCTCTCATTGGGATAACTGCAGCCCCTTAGAGTTGATCTAATAGCTGTTCTTCATAATTGTGCCAAGTTCAAAAATGTGAATTGGTTATTCTGTTATGGTGATAACAAGCCTGACATTAATCCAGTCCCCCAGCAGACCTCCAACCATGGCTCAGTTACCACAGGGATAATGGTGTAGCTGTCATGAAATATGAAACCTGGATGATTTTCCTTTTGCACCTTCTTTAGTTCTACATTTTAATACAGCAACATCTTTGCATTAGTAAGAAGCCCAATTGGATGAAGCTTTATCATAGAGCCTAAAAAAAGAGACATTAAATTAGTGACAAAATCCCGCTCACAGAGATTTTAAGGGAGTTTCATGAAGTGAACGGAATGGGAAGTCAAACGTTAAGATTGGGAATTCCAGAGCATTGGACCTTTGAAACAAACACATGGTCTGTGCTGTTACGTAAAGTACAGTATGTCCTTGACTATGTAGGCCTTTGACTTAATTCCGCCATATGCATGCCCTTGACTCCTTTCAATAGAGGGATGCTGTTGAAAGATGACAAGGGCATACATAAGCTAAAATTAAATGAACAGTGATTCTTTGGAAGACTATTGATCTGAAAGAGACTGCCAACAACAAGGAAAGATAACTCTACGGAGAGACAAGAAATTTAAAATAAAGGGTGACACAAAGACACAGCTGGTAAATTTTCTGCCTCGCAACTCTAGTCGCCCAATTCAATCATGATCCCAGATTCTGTCTGTGTGGAGGTTGTATGTTTTTCCTCTGACCACATAGATTTCTTCTGGGTGCTCTAGTTTCTGCAGTGTCCTCCCAAATCCCAAAGAGGTATGAGTTGGTAGGTTAATTATGTGTTGTAAATTGCTGTTAGCATGCAGTTGAATGGTAGAATCTCAGAATATTGTGAGAGTTAAAAAAACAGGATTAGTGTAAGATTGGTGTAAGTGGGCGCTTGATGACTTAAGACAGAGTTGATAGGCGGAAAGGCTTTTTATTGGTGTACAATTCTCTCTACGACACAATTCAATGCAATTTATGCATCTTATTTGCTGCTCTGATACAGTGCAGGTACCTGTCAAGGACATGAATGCATAATTGTCCAAGGCTTTATAATTCAACCGAATAATATGTGATGTCTTTACACACTGTTTGGCTTATCATGATCTTCATTCAAATTCATTGAAATAACCAATTTCTTTGGCATAAAAGCTACTTTGTGCCTCATTTCATAGCCTACTCTATGTAAAATCATGGCAGGGTGGAGATATGTCACTACCAAAAGAGGTTTAAGGTATTCCTTCCCTTTCCTATCCTGCAGGTCACCCTTGGACAAGGGATAGCACCACCTTAGCCCTCTGATCAGGGTCACATGAAGCCATGGGAGCAGATGGTGGATGATCGTATGAGCAGCTGGTGCATATTACAAGTCCTGGTTATGTGACCACTGATGCCAGGCAGACAGTCTCTGAAGAGTATCGATAATGGCTGGAGTCCCATGTCTTGTAAAGACACTGCCCAGAAGAAGGCAATGGCAGATCACTTCTGTAGAAAATTTTGCTAAGTACAATCATGATCATGGAAAGACTTGATAATCAAGTCCACATGATATAACACGGCATGTAATGAACAAATTAATTCTATCTAAGACAACAGAAATTCCCTTTGATTATGATGAGGATGACAATATTATATCAGGAGTGAATGGAAACAGGTTGGACACTTCAAAAAGAGACCACACCTCAAGAGCTGCAGTGGTTCCAGAAGGTAGATCACTACCACCTTCTAAAGAGCAGCTAGGGGTGGAAAATTAAATGCTGGCCCAGATTGCAGAGCCCACATCCCTTGAATAAATATATTAAAGAATGAAAAGACTGTAGGTGATAAGACAGAATGAAGGCTGAGGTGAAAATGGGGCAAACTTAGATACAAAGGATGGGCCTGGTCTAGAGGAAGGATAAATGTCTACTGAAATGAAAATGGGAAGAGTGAATATTTTCAAAGATTTTATTTTGTTCAAGGGAGGAGCTGACAAGTTTACAACCAAAATCTGTGGAGAAGCATTGTCGTTAAAATTAATGAAGACATGGAAATAATGACAATGAAGTAATAGAAATTGTTATATCATGAAAATTCCACTTGTAAAAATATTTTGGGCAAGATATGTGGATGAGTATTTCATTTCATCACCAAAGAAGAGCTCATTCACTGTCTGTACAGGCAGAAATCACCCATAAAGCTAGAATGTATGGTTTAATTATTGTGGCACAACTTCCCTTCATTTTTAAAATCCCCTTTGATGTTCATCATTTTATTCTTTATAAGCTTTTTTAATGATTAAAAAGAAAAGGTGAAAGAAAAAGTCAGTTCAAAAGAGAAGCTGAAGCACAATTAAAAGATTAACATTTATTACTATTTCCACATGATGTTCTGAATTTAGTTTGGGTTTTTGGGGAACACATTTCTCTTTGATGTATTTAAACAGAAAGTTGCAACCAGTTTTACTTCAAAGCTTTTTGCATTAAATGATCTCAAATGAAACAGAAGGAAATAGCCTGCAGTTAAGTCATATTGCAGGGTTACAGAGAAGGTCTTTTAAATGCGACAAATTGTGCAATAAGGAAATCAATAAAGCACTGTAACTTATCATGTAATTTAACCTTCAGAATTCTTAGCAAGGCTAACATTTTAAGTCAGGTGCAGCAATTTTTTCTGCCAACTTCAACCTTTAAGCTGATTTAATTTTGTTTTAGTACTGAATGCAAAATGAGCAGGCAATATTTTTAGTCCAGCATTTAATCCACATCATTCTTCTAAAGTGTTCTACTATTTGAACATCCTGCCACATTAAGAAGAAAAAAAAGCCAAGTATGGAAAGTAAAAATGGAACAGCTATGAAAACAAAGGAAAATTTTGGAAGAAAGGAACATTATTAAAAAATGAAAATAGGTGTATCTATTTCCTTAAGTTTTAATTTATACAACTGTAGACATGTTTGGAGAGAATGGTTTAATTTGTAGTTAATGACAAAATTATGTGGATAAATTTTGTTATTAAAATTAAGAGGTACTCAAAAAATAATATTTTATGATTTCCACCTATATAAATAAAAAATAACTAAACAAAATACCTCCAATTCAATATGGGCAAATTATAACAGTTTTTCATGTTTTCTCTTGTTTGGAAACACATTGTCTTAATTTTGATAGATCACTTTTAACTTTATAAAATAGCAACTGAGTTTTCTATTGTTTTCAACATGTTTATGGAACTGTATTGCTTGTGTTGTTTACAAAATTGACAGTGACAATGATTTTTTTGATTCTGTACAATTTCCATAATCCTTCATTGTCACTGGCTCATAACCTCCTGTGTTGCTTTTAACAATGCATCTCCTCCCTTCAGTACTATTGGAACAATCAGAACTGTGTTAATTAATTTGATATCATCTCTCTAAGTAGATTAGAATAGTGACATTTCACCTGTGGGTCTGAAATCAAATCCAGCGGAGATGGAAACGGATAAAGCCAACTCTCTCTCCCTCGGACTCTCACACTTATTTCCTTTCACACCTCCCCCTTTTCTCTCTTCCATTTCTTGTTTTCTTACCCTCTTTCTCCCTCCAAATTTGAACATCTTAAGTGTGGTGAGTTTGATAATTTTTAAGCAAATTGGAATATGGTCTAATAATACAAAATAAAACATAATATTGTGCTGTATTAACTTTTATTAGTAGCATTATTACCTTGAAGTAATGGTCACTTCTGAACTAAATGAAGTCATTATAATGACCTTGACAGACTTGCTAAATTCAGGAACTTGAGTTAAAGTATTTAGAAATGACATACCACATAACCAGAAGTTTGTCACAGAGTGCCCTGGGAAATTAACTTTCTAAAAGTGTTTGTCCCGATAACTATTAAACTGTCTCCACTACATGAGATATCAACTGAAAAGCAGATTATTGCAGCAGTTTTGAGCAGTTAGCATTCATGTTGGGTCAATGTTGGATCCAGCCTTAGGATGCTTGGTCCAGGAATTTGAATGGAAGCTATGTCTTTGAAATTTCCCTAAGATATGATGCAACCCATGTTTGTGGAACAAATATAAACAAAAGAAGAAAAAAACAGTAAATCAATTACAATACGTATATATTTCTATATTAAATAGATTAAACTAGTGCAAAAACAGAAGTAATGTATTTTTTAAAAAAGTGATATAGTGCTCACTGGTTCAATTCAGTAATTGGATGGCAGAGGGGAAGAAGCTCTACCTGAATCGCTGAGTGTGTGCCTTCAGGCTTCCTTACCTCCTTCCTGACAATAAAAATGCAAAGAAGGCACGTCCTGTTTGATGGGGGTCCTTAATCGTGGGCGTCACCTTTATGAGGCACCAGTCCTTGAAGACGTTCTGGGCCATAGAAAGAAATTAAATCAAATTTTAATAACCAGTTTGCCTCTCTATCCTGTAGCTAGTGTTTCAATACAGACCCCACTGAAATAGGATGAAAGAGCATGTTGCAGTTAATGACAATGTTTGGAACTATATTTATTACCTTGATTGCAAAATCAAGGATTATATGTATTTAGGCAATTAATCAATCAAGACCTTTTCCAGTATTTATGAGACCTAAGTTCACAAATCTGCATTTCCACAACCATAAATTCTGCCACCGAGTCCGGGCACCTTGCAGGCAGTTAGCTGAAAGGGAATCACGCTCATGAGTATGCGTGTTCCAGCCAATTAGGGTTTCACTTGTAGTTGGATTTAACTCGCTTCCTTTTGCTTCCATCTTCTTGTGCCTTAACTGAAGCACGGTGACAGCAATGCTGTCTGCTTACCTTTGTCGACTTTCTGGGAAAGAAGACTATCATTTAGACTGATGCTGTAAACGAGGCGTATTAATTTAGTATTTAGCAACTGCTTCTAAACCACAATGTTGGTATTAGATTTTTAGTTTGAGAGTTTTAGCTAGCGTCCCTGTTGGCTTGGTGTTTATTATTTTCCTTTTGTTCTATACAGTTCTTATTAAAATTCCATGAGCACTTTGTTCTGCTTCAGTGACTCTCTGTCTGTATTTGGGGTATCACTGAAACCTGTGTCAACTATACTATATTTGTTTCTTTAAAAATTCTATATTTCTGTTACTCTCTATATGAAGAAGTGTTAACATGACTCGTGCAAATAATGGACCAAATCTTTACACTATGTACCCTGGTCCTGGAAGCTCTAACTAGCAAATATGGTTCCTCTTCTTCTGCTCCCTAATATGTTGTAACCTTTAATCAACTCAATCTTCTTGTTCTTTAAACCCTCCCAGGCTTCTATAATCACTTCTCTTAATTTTACTTTCGAACCAGATATTCTCCTGATTGGCCAATACCGCACTCCCTCTAAGGAGAATATCTTCTCTTTATTACTAAGAGTACTCATAGTGCTGTTGTGATTGAATCAGGGCTTTGTTTAAATGCATAATTTTAAACCACTTGTACTTCAGTCCTTTAGATATAATTTTTAGTTTTCTATTAGCATCTTATTTTTCTTTGACTATCTATAACATTTTCATGTTCTATATACACAAAGCATAAAGTCCTGCAACACACATAAAAGTTGCTGGTGAATGCAGCAGTCCAGGCAGCATCTCTAGGAAGAGGTGCAGTCGACGTTTCAGGCCGAGACCCTTTTTTTGATATTCTAAATTTGATAGCTTCACTATTGCTCGTAGTGAAATCAAGTTGCCATCATTTTGTTCATTTGCTAAATTTATTGAATTTTCTTTGTAACTTTACTTTTACAGTTTTACTGCTTATGCTACCTGGTTTGGTGTCAATGCAAATGTATATACTTTCAGCTTCATGATCTATATGATTCGTCACTGTTATGAATAACTGCCATTGTACCATAGGCTACAGGAAATCAGTTGGACTATTTGCTCAATTGTTATGTACCATGTCATACGATGTAGGCGATTATGGTCTTTCCATGACCATGGTTGTTCCTGGCTAATTTTTTACAGAAGTTGTTTGCTGTTGTCTTCTTCTGGGCAGTTTCTTTACAAGATGGGAGACCCCAGTCATTATCAATGCTCTGCCTGGTGTCCGTGGTCACATAAATGAGACTTGTGATATGCCCCAGTTGCACATACAAACATCCCGTGGCTTCACCTGACCCTGATCGGGAGTGGCTAAGCAGATGCTATACCTTGCCCAAGGGCGACCTTCAGGCTGGTGGAGAGAAGGAGCGCCTTACACCTCCTTTGGTAGAGACCTATCTCCATCTTGCCACCCTTTTTAAATATCTACCTAATATTGCTACATTCTATCTCATGGTACTTAGCTGATTTCAAAGTTAGGTCAGCAATTTGCCTCCAAATCCATAAGCTACA
Organism: Mobula hypostoma; assembly: GCF_963921235.1. Taxonomy (NCBI): domain Eukaryota; kingdom Metazoa; phylum Chordata; class Chondrichthyes; order Myliobatiformes; family Myliobatidae; genus Mobula; species Mobula hypostoma. Next base: position 69,841,369 of record NC_086109.1, read on the forward strand.
TCTTTAACTATGGCTATCTTTGAGAGATTTTATCAAAAGCTTTCTGGAAGTCCATACATAGTAGTTTCGCAGTAACGGTTTTATTTGGTGCAGGAGATACCTACTAAAGTGGCCACTGAGTGTATGCTTGTGGCTTTCTGTGACTGTAGCCCATGCACTTCAAGGTCCAAGACATGCATGTTCAGAGATGATCTTGTGCACACCATTGTTGTAACACATGGTTATTTGAGTTACTTTCGCCTTCCTGTCAGCTTGAACTGGCCTGGTCATGTTCCTCTGACCTCTCTCTCTAAAAAGACATTTTCACCCACAGAACAGCCACTCACTGGATAGTGTTTTTTTGTTTTTTGCACCATTCTCTGTGAACTCTGGGGAACGTTGTGCATGAAAATCACAGATCAGCAGTTTCTGAGATAATCTAACACAAAATATGCTGCAGATGCTGGGGTCAAAGCAATGCTCACAACACGCTGGAGGAACTTAGCCGGTCAGGCAGCATCTGTGAAAACGATCAGTCAGGGTTCCGGCCCGAAACATTGACTGATTGTTTCCACGGATGCTGCCCAACCTGCTGAGTTCCTCCAGCGTGTTTGAGATACTCTAACCATCCTGTCTGCCACCAGTAATTATTCCACAAGCATAATCACTTAGATCACAATTCTTCCCCAGCTGAATGTTTGGTCTGAACAACAATTGAACCTCTTGATGATGTCTTCATGCTTTTATGCCTTGAGTTGCTGCCACATGATTGGCTGATCAGATATTTGTGTTAACAAGCAGATGTACAGATATACCTAATAAAGTAGCTGCTAACTGCATGCCTAAACATCCGTATTTAATCCTCTGTTCACTAATTTACCTCTTATTCAAAGACTTCAATCAGATCTTTCAGCATTGACATACTCATCACATAACCATGCTGACTCTCTTTGGTCAACAAGATATTCAAGCATTATCTTGAATTGAAATTCAAAGTCCAAAAGAAATTTATTATCAAAGTAAATATATGTCACCACATACAACCCTGAGATTCATTTTCTTGCAGGCATTCAACGGAAGTACAAGAAACACAATAGAATCAATAAAAGATCAATGCCCCCAACAGGACAGAAAAACACCAATGTGCAAAAGACAACAAACAAATAATAACAATAATAATAATAATAAGAAGAAGAAGAAGCAATAAATATCGAGAACATGAGATAAAGAGTCCTTGAAAGTGAGTCCATAGGTTGTGGGAACATTTCAGTGATGGGATGAGTGAAGTTGAGTGATGTTATCCCCTCAGGACCCTGATGGATGGGGGGTATTAACAGTTCCTGAACCTGGTGGTGTGGGTCCTGAGGCCCCTGTACCTTCTTCCTGATGGTAGCACTGAGAAGAGAACATAGTCCAGATGGTGCAGCTCCTTGATAATGGATGTTGCTTTTCTGCAACAGCACTCCATGTAGATGCACTCACTGGAGGAGAAGGCTTTACCTGTGATGGAATGGGCCATATCCTTTAATTATTGTGGGATTTCCTATTCCAAGGCATTGGCATTCCCATACCAGACTATGATACATCCAGTCAATATAATCTACATCACCTATCCATAAAAGCTTGTCAACTTTTAGATAACACTAGATTATAGACTGTAGATATTTTGGAAGTACAGATGTTAAGCTAATAAGTCTATAATTATCTGGCTTCTCTTGTTTGCCTTTGTTAGGTAATAGAGTGACGTGCAAGTTTCTGTTCTAATGAAAACATGTTGAATGGAAGAAATCTTTGAAAAAATTGTAATTTGTATCTGTAACAGTCCTACCTAATTCCCTGGGATGGAAGTACAGATAGAATGGAATGTATCATATACTCTGCCATTCTTTCTTCTTTCCTGTTACTTTCCTTGTATGGAATTGATAATTACTTGCCTCTAATTCGATGCTAGTTTCCTTAGTGTCTCTGGGAAATTGTTTCTACCTTTAACATGGATATTGATTATTCATTGAAAATATCAGATTCCTTTATGTTCACTTACAATATCATTGCCACAACAAGGGGCTCATAATACTTTGGGCTACTATAGCCTTTTCTTAAAACTGTTAGCAATTTTTCATTAGTAATAGTATATTTTGCAATCTCTTATTCTTCTTTGGTAGACTTTCTCACCTTATAATTTGTGTGTTCTCCCAAATTCCAGAAACTATATTAGTTTTCTATGGTCTCTCTCTCTGTAATTGCCCCACAGCATTTTTTGACAAGTAGAGCTTTTGCCTTTAGTGGCTCTTTATTACATTGAAGTGTCTATGAATGCCCTGCCACAGTTGTGCTGTTGTTTTACCAATTAGCAGATTTGCCTGGCTTAACATGGATTGTCTGTGTCTCCTTGCACAGAAGTCAAATCTAGAATCTTCAGAGATGATTTGTCTTTCTGCCTTTCAAACATTACGTCAAACACGATCACATTAAGATCTCTAATGGATAGAGATCATGCACTGTTAACTGAATCTGGCTTGTTACCCCTATCAAATATATTATTACTTGCCCTCCTCATGGTCCCTGGATATTTGCTTCAGAAAATTTACCTTGAACCCATTCACATATTCATTACCTGATCTGAGTTTGCTTTCTTTTCAAGTTGCATCATAAAATTACCATCTCCATTACAGCCACCCTTCCTTTACTGAGTGCTTGCCTAATATCTGTATTTATGCATTCTGCTATATCACAACTGCTACAAAGAGGCTACAAAAAATTCCCACAAAAATACTAAAGTCATTTCTATTTTTTGGTTTTACAGGGAAATTTTCCCCTACCTGCTAATTTCTCATTATATTCTCATCAGCAAAGTGATTTCATTCTTAATCTCTAAAATACAATTTATTACTTCATATCACATGTAGGTGTGTGTATAATCTAAGATGACACTAAATGTTGTGCTTGAGAGTGCTGCCCTGTAGCAGGTGCCCTATTACACATAAATTGATAAACCAGGGGTTCATAGAACATCAACACGAGAAAATCTGAAGATGCTGGAAATTCAAGCAACACACACAGAATGCTGGTGGAATGCAGCAGACCAGGCAACATCTATAGGAAGAAGTACAGTCGACATTTCGTGTCGAGACCTTTCATCAGGACTAACGGAAAAAAGAGATAGTAAGAGATTTGAAAGTGGGAGGAGGAGGGAGAGACTCAAAATGATAGGAGAAGACAGGAGGGGGAGGAGTGAAGCCAAGAGCTGGGAAGTTGATTGGCAAAAGGGATAAGGCTGGAGAAGGAGGAGTAACATAGGACAGAAGCCCGAAATGGTAGGAGAAGACACTCGGGTTGGAGGAACAACACCTTATATTCCATCTGAGTAGCCTCCAACCTGATGGCATGAACATTGATTTCTCTGACTTTTGTTAATGCCCCTCTTTCCCTTCTTACCCCATCCCCAAATTATTATTTTTTTTCTCTCTCTTTCCCTCTCACAATAACTCCTTGCCTGTTCTCCATCTTCCTCTGGTGCTCCCCTCTCCCTTTCTTTCTTCCAAGGCCTTCCATCCTATGTTACTTCCCCTTCTCCAGCCTTATCCCTTCGGCCAATCAACTTTCCAGCTCTTGGCTTCATCCCTCCATTTCTTGTCTTCTCCTATCATTTCTGGTCTCCCCCTTCCCCTCCCACTTTCAAATCTCTTACTATCTCTTTTTTTCTAATAGTCCTGATGAAGGGTCTCGACACAAAACGTCGACTGTACTTCTTCCTATAGATGCTGCCTGGCCTGCTGCATTCCACCAGCATTTTGTGTGTGTTGGTTCATAGAACATCAAATATTTGCACAGGAACAGGCCACATGGTCCACAATGTTGTGCCAAACCAGCTAAAAAATAAATCAAATACATCTTAACACTAATCCCTCCTACCTAGACAATGTCCATATCCCTCCATCCTCCTTACATCCGTGTGCCTCTTAAAAGCCTCCAATATATTTGTCTCTACCACCATTCCAGGCAGCGTATTCCAAGCAGCCACCACTCTCTGAGGAAAAAGCTTACCCCTCACATCCCCCTTGAACCTACATCCTCTCGACTTCAATGCATGCCTTCTGGTATTAGACATTTCAACTCTGGGAAGCAGATACTCCCTGTCCACTCTATGTATGCCTCTCACAATCTTATAAACCTCTACCAGATCTCCCCTAGGCCTCGACTGCTCCAGAGAAAACAACCCAAATTTATCCAGCTTCTCATGATAGTACATGCCCTCAGAGAAAGTAAGGCATCTCATCAGCCACTACTCTGAAGTAGAGCTAAGGAACAGTGTCCTGAGCAATATTTATCCCTCAGTCAATAACATTGAAAACAGATTAGTTAGTTATCAACATAGTTGCATTTTGGAATGTTGCATAGTTCACATTTGATTTCAAAACTCCACATTACAAGATTGGCAACACTTCCCAAAAAAAAGCAAATGGTGTTGTTGGGGCAATTTGTGATATTTCAACATTATAGTACAATATAAACATTTGCTTTACGTCATTTGTTAAAGTTATAAGGAGAATTATAGGAATGATCTTTCTCTTACTTGCTTCAGAGACCACTTATGCAAAATGCCACAACCCCTGCTTTTGCTTTGAAACTAAAATAAAAAGGAAGTATAATCTCTCAGTTTGAAGGCATTCTTCCTAATGCCCATCAATTGTTTTCCCTTTTATTGTATTTATGGTCTTCCACCTGACAAGAATCAAGCACCCATTCAAAAATTTATAAAAGACTGGCATACATTTAATATAATTAAGCTGTCTGGGCCATTTTTGATATTATACAAATGCGATAGATGAATGCCTGAATATTTTCACTGAAACATTAAAAAAAATGAACTTTTAATTACATAATTTTATTTAATAACACAAATTTTAGTATAGTATTCTTGTTTATAAAAAGACAAACTAATATTCATACCAGGGTAATATCACAATATTAGCCCACTCATGATCTATTCAATGTCAAACCTTCTTGGTAATGACTGGTAATAGCAATGAGATTCTGAAAATATGTATTCCAGTTGCACAAGAACAAAATAGCTGCATTAGAAATCTGTAGTATCATGGTTTGCGAAAAATTAAAGGGTTACACTCTTCGTCAGTGATGATAAGTGCAATTACCCAGAGGGTATATATGTACAGGAATACAACAAGTAAAAGTTATTCTTCTTTCCAACGACTTGTTCAAGTCAACTTCAGATAAAGTAGTATTGAATGTGAACAGCCATAGTGAAGCTAAGCGGCTTTTTTTTTCAAAACTTGCAACATAGATGTGGTAGAGTATTAACAAAACTCCTTGACTTGAGATTCAATGAGTGTTAATATTCTGTGATTAGATAAATTTAATCGACAGTGCTGACGGCAAACTTAGTAAGGCAGGCGCATATAATTTTCTACCACTAGGAGGCATTGCAGCCTGTTTTATCCAAGCAGGAGGCCTATTGTCTCTCTGACACCACTGTGGTGATGGTGTCACTCCCTATTTAATGGTTGTCAGCAAAGGGAAATAGAATGCATCGGGTAATTAAAACAAATAGCAGCCAGTAGCCAACTGCTGAAATGATATTGCCATTAATACCAATTTAGCACACACCTGGACAAGGTAAGAGAAACAGTACACTGCTTCCATGATCGTGTTGTGTTTTCACATTGCTGAATCTGCCCAAGCTTCTCAGTAATATTGTGGACTAGTGGGGAGGAGGGGTGCAATGGTAATTTTATAATCCCTCACACCACCTGCATCTTAGTATGTCACTGTGTAAGTTGAACAGATAGAGCTTAGCAGTTCAGGGAGAGAAATAAAAAAAAATCACTTCAGAAAGATTGCCATGTCTTCTGACTTTAACCCCCATTGCTACTTCACATCTTAACCATTTAAGAGCTTATTTTTAGCTTCAGTCTATCTAAAAGGAAAGTGTGATGAATCTGCAGACTGCTGCAGGTCCTGTCAATCTGAAACCCCGTGAGTTGTCATAGCAATGGCCTGACCATGTTGCATATAGAGACATGAATAAAGATTCAAAGATATAACAAAGACACATTCACATGCTCGATACCTGGTCTGTGCTGGTTCATTGATCTCAGCTAAGAGGGTAGAAGCTCTTCTACAATTGTTCTCAATGTCTTGGATTCCTTCTCTTCATGAGATCCGCTGACCTCCATTTGTGGGCATCAGTTGATTTGTCAGCCACAGAAGGATGTCACAGCCTAGCATTCCTACATGGTTGCTGTGACTTCCGGTTTCATGGTTGAGGCCAACTGGAACCGCTTAAGTGTGTCACATTCAGATTTCATATCCCAATAAGGTGTCAAGACCTTCATTAAAATAAGGGATGGCAGCAAGTTGGTATGGACAGGTGACTGCTGTCATGCAGCCTACCTTGACACACAGCACATGTTTCCCTCACCTGTGAAAGGAGAATTAATAAGCAGAAGCAGCTCCAGTTAAGAAACCGAAGAATGCCTGAAAGCAAATATCTCATTACAGTTAAGTATCTCCAAGTTAGTTGTGGAGGGACACGAGCAGGAAACCCATTATCAGTTTTCACAGTTTGATGAATCACAAATTGTGAATTTATATGTTAGAAAGGGGAAAGAAAGACAATAAATCATTATTTTAAAAGAATGCTGGATGCAAAAGAGGGCCAATGCATTCTGGAAACAACTATGTTAGGTCTATACAAACATATAAACTAAGAGCCAGAGTAGGTTACTTGCCCCTCAAGCCTGCTTTCTTACTTATTAAGGTTATGGCTGATCTGATTGTAACCTCAGCTCCAAGTTTCTGTCTCCCTGTGGTTCCCTATTATTTGTGAAGTATGCCTTAAACATTTTCATACACTCTGCTTCCACCTCTCTAAGAAGACGAGTTTCAAAAACTTGTGAATTAGTGAAGGAAAATTAAAGCAAGAGAAACTATCTCTCAATTAAAATAGTTGCACATTATTTTTAAATAATAGCACTTAGTTTCAGATTCGTTCCTAGGTACCTGCCCGGTCGCCTTACACATTTTAATCAAGTTCACTCTGAGATTTTCTAAACTCTGGTGGGTACAAGTCTAATCCTCAGATGAAAACCTGTCTGCTTCTACTTGCTCTAAACTGTCCCAATTCATTGATGTCCTTCCTTACAAAAGAAACTGATAATACACATTACACTCCAGATGTGGATTAAAGCGGTGCCTTGTATAAGTGAAGCAGAACCTCTATAATTTTGCATTTACTTCTCCTAAAAGTATTCGAAAACAATCTGATAGCTTTCCTAGTTATTTGGGAATACCTGCAATTCAACCTTTTACAAACATGCATTCGGGTGCTTAAATCCTTCTTCATCTCCGATCTCTGCTGTCTCATGCTATTTAGGAAGTTTTCCAATCAAAATTATAATTTGATATTTTGCATATGATACTTCATTTGGTTGATCTTTGTCCACTCATTCACCTTATCTATAACCCCTTGTACTGCCCTCTTTGCAAGTTACTTTTCTACCCAATTTTGCGTTTTCACCTAATTTACTAGCAGTGCCGTCATTGGTTTCATCCAAGTAATTTTAGCAAGTAGCAAAATAAAATAAGGTTGCTGTGGCACACTGATCATTGCAACTTGTCAACCAAAAGAAGGCATATGATGGCTACATCTGTTTCTTATTGGCTAGCCGATCTTCAATCCAAGTCAACCTGTTACTGTCAAGAAATGTAAAAGAGGCTTGATCCAAAAGCGAAGCAATGAAGACAATTTAACAGTAAACCATATTTCACTAATAAACTGCAAAATAACAAGCCACAAATGGCTACTAAACAAGAGAGAACAGATGCACAAAACAATGAAGCAACAAGGTAACTGAAGGAAGGCTAGGAGCAACTAGTTGAGGCTAATCAGTTTGATGAGTGAACTTGGACTGTAGATGACAACTGGGTTTAAATAGGCTGCAGGTGATGAGTTGGAGATGAGTAGCAGGTGACTCCCATTAGCTAAGGGGAGACTGGGAGGTGCCTGCCTGTGCAGACATGACAGGACCCCCCCTTAAGGTTGCCACCTGACAACCCAGAATGATCTGGGTGCGACCAGTGGAACTCCTGGATGAACAATGGATCCAAGATGAAATAGAACTTGAATCCATCAACCCATGCACTGAACTACCTTCCACTATCCTTGGTACCAGGTATGCAGGGTCAGGTGATTTGAGTGGTCAAACCTTGAGGCAGGACATGTAGAAGCTAGCTGTGATGCTGAGGGGTAGTGGCAGCTGGAGATGGTAGGTTACTGGGTTGATGCAATGGGCATTCCTTAGGGTAGCAATGAACTGGGGCTGAGACCTTGCAGACAGCTCCCCAACATAGGGTAATCTGGCTCAGCATCCACAGAGATTAGTCTAGCCACGGAATGTGTGATTGGCAGCTAGGATTATCCTCCATGCCCTCTTCCTACTTGGAAGAGGCATTGGCATTGGAGAAACAGAGCCCTGAAGGATGGAACCTCCACTGTTGCCTCCTCCATAGGAAGCATTATGGGTTGGAATTCATGAAGTACTTCAAAGGGTTATATATTGGTGACAAGGAGGTTTGTTCACTGTGGGCCAATTTGGCCCAGAGCATATACTTCTTCCATGTGAAACGGTTAGAGGTGGCAAAGCATCACAGAAACTTCACCTGAGGATGGGCACTTTCTGATTGACAGTTGGTCTATGGATGATAGTCACAGGACAACCTCACTGAGGTGCAAAGGATGGAGCATAAGGTTCATCAGAAGCGGGAGATGGATAGTGGGCCTCGGTCTGACACAATGCCCTGAGGGAAACCTCTGAGGGTGTCGAATTACACGTTGGAGAACTAGCTCATTTCAGCAGCTGACTGAAGTTTGGAGAGAACCATGAATTGCACCACCTTGGAGAACTGGTGCACCACTGTCATGATCACCATGGCTCCTTCAGAAAGTGGCAAACCTGTGATGAAACTCGTGGCAGTACGGGACTACGTTGAAACAATAGGCATCAAGGGACTGGCGGGGGCTGTAGGAGCCCAGAGGACCTCTAGTTGGAGAAATTAAATGGGGCATATTGAGGGCAGGCAGAGACAAGCTTGCATACATTTGCAATCATGGTAGGCCAACAGAACTGGCGTTGCAGAAAATCCCAAGTCCATTGTGTGCCTGGATGGCTGGAGAGGGGTGGGGAGTGGGCCCACTGGAGTACTTCAAAGCACACAGCTGCTGGCACAGGAATGTGGTTGTCAAGTGTATTGACCAGACGGGCTTATTCTGGTTCTCAAGATCCCAGGTGATGGGGCAAAGATCTGGGAGAATGGAATTAAAGGCTGAAGGTCCAGTTCCTTTTTAGCTGAGTCAAACAGTCCTGACAGGGTATCCACCTTGGTGTTCTTGGAGCTTGGTCATTTGGAGTTGAAGTTAGATTGCTTGATGAAGTGTGCCCAGATGTGGATTGAGTTGGTGAGTCTGTTGCATGGTTATAAAGTTCTGGTGGTCAGTCCAGATCAGAAAATACTTAGAGTTTCCCATCAATTAGTGCCTCTATTCCTCCAAGGTTCATTTAATGGTGAGTAGTCCCCAGTCTCCTATTCCATAAGAGCACTGTATGGTGTTGAACTTGCGAAAGAAGAAGACACAAGGGTGTGTCTTCCTGCTTGGACCTCACTGGAAGAGGATGGCCCCAATGCCCATATCTGATGTGTACACCTCTACCGGAAAAGGTCTGGAAATGTTCAGATGATTGAGAATAGAAGCAGAGGTGAAGCATTTCTTGAGCTCCTCGAAAGTGTGGTCTGCATTGGCAGACCAGGTTATCCATGAGGTAGCTGATGTGATGTGGGAGTTGAAATGAGCGGTGAATTTGCTGTAAGTTTCTGATGAAATGGCAGTAGAGGTTGGAGAAATCCAAGAAGCACTGTAGTTGTTTGAGGGAGTGCACCAGGGGCATTCAATGATGGTGCACGCTTTCTCTTGGTCTATGATTATGCCTTGGAGGGAAAGGATGTAATCCCAGAAAAGAAATGACTGGGCGTGGAACTGGGCATTTTTCTAATTTTCAGTACAGCTGGTTTTTGAGGAGATGCTGAAGGGCTGAACAAACATGACCGACATCATCTTGGGGGCCATTGGAAGAGACGGGAATACCATCGAGGTAGCAAACTCATATCTGTGTAGCATGTCCCAGAGGATCTCGTTAATGAAGGTTTGGAATCATCAAATATTCGTAGTTGTCACTGAACATCATCTTCTACTTATCCCCCTGGCAGAAGTGCTCGATAGATCTAGTTTGGTGAATATCTTGGCACCGCGGACTGTTTTGAATGCACTGTCCATCAACGGAAAGGTTTGCGGTTCTTAATGGTGATTTTGTTGAGTCCACAGCAGTCAATGCAGGGATGAAGATCCCCATCTTGCTTCTTAACGAAGAAGAATCTCTGCATCATTTGGAGACTGGGATGGTCAAATGAAGTGTTGCTGTAGTGCGTTGACAATGTAGTCATTCGTGTCTTGGGTTTCAGGAGGGGAGAGGAAGACAAATGATCTCGGGGAGGGGTGGTGCCCAGAAGCAGGCTGATCACGCCGTCACATGATCTGTGACGCAGCAAGGTGTTGTTCTCCCTTTTACTGAAAGCAATGGCAAAGTTGTGGTGTTTCTGTAGGTGTTTGGAAAGGTCGAGAGTTTCTTCCATTACCATAGACTTACGAGGTGAGATCAGCTGAGGTTGCAGGCAGGTGGTCCAGAGGTGGATCCCCATCTCAGCAGTGAACTGGATGATCAGGTGAAGTGAGGGTCATGACTGGACAGCCAAAGGTCACTCCAGATGAGGGAAGTGTTGAGTGAGTTGACAAGAAGAAATTGGATGGACTTGCGGTGCTCTCCGATACTCATATGCATCGGCCGTCAATTCACTCTGACTATCCCTGATCCCTAGGGATATCTGTCAATGGCTGTGATGTAGAAGGGGTAAGGGACAGGATCAGTCAGAAATTAGAGCTCTACACACACACACACACACACACACACACACACACACACACACACGCAAAGAGTTGAGTCCAAAATATTACCTACTGTGCCAGAATCCACCAGGGCTTCTTACAGTAATTACACATGTTGTTTCTCCATTGATACTCATGGGATGGGGAGTATTTTAAAGGAGCTCTCCCTCCTGCGTGGGTTCTGGAGGTGTCCATTGATAGAGAGAGTCCTGCAGGCTGAAATAGTTCTGGGAATGGAACTGTGGTTCGGGATGGTGATCTGGAGGGTTGTTCCACAAGACACTTGTCAATTTGGAGGGCTAGAATGGTGAGGTTTTTGAAGTTGGTGGGCATCTTCTGGGTAGACAGCTACAAAAGTCCATGAAGTTAGTGAGTCTGCGGCACTTCCGCAGCCCAGCTGCACTGAGCTGTGGAGGTTTTAAATTCCACGGTGTAATCCAGCACCGGGAGTGAGCCTTCAAATGCCGAAGTATCTGATCTACAGCAACCCCCCCACCCCCACCCCCACTTCACGGATGGTCAAAAACTCGGTGCATCTCACTGGTGAATTCCATATATTTATTGCAAATGGTGGCTTTATTATCCCAGTTAGCGGTGGCCCAGGTTGGAACTTGTACAGGCCGGACAGAGATGACAAAAGCAAATTTGGCTCGGTCCATTAAGTACAGAGATGACTGGAGCTCCAAGTGCAGGATGCACATCCACGTCCTCTTTCTTTAAGGATCGTGGTTTCCCTTCTGCCATCATCAATGATGCCCTCGCCCCATCCTCCCGCCACCACAACAAGGACAGAGTTCCCCTTGTCCTCACCTTTCACCCCACCAGCCTCCGGATCCAGCACATTATCCTCCGCAACTTCCGCCACCTTCAACAGGACCCCACCACTAAGCACGTCTTTCCCTCTCCACCCCTCTCCGCTTTCCACAGGGATCATTCCTTCCACGATTCCCTGGTCCACACATCCCTCCCCACGGATCTCCTACCTGGCACTTATCCCTGTAAGCGTAAGTGCTACACCTGTCCCTACACCTCCTCTCTTGCCACCACTCAGGGCCCCAAACAGTCCTTCCAGGTGAGGCAACACTTCACTTGTGAGTCTGTTGGGCTCATCTATTGCATCCGGTGCTCCAGCTGCGGCCTCCTCTGCATAGGTGAAACCCGATACAGATTGGGGGACCGCTTCGTTGAGCAACTCCGCTTCGTCCGCCACGACAGACAGCATCTCCCGGTTGCCACCCACTTCAACTCTGCTTCACATTCGGATATGTCCATACATGGCCTCCTCTACTGCCATGATGAGGCTAAACTCAGGTTGGAGGAGCAAAACCTCATATACCATCTGGGTAGTCTCCAGCCCCTTGGTATGAACATTGAATTCTCTAACTTCCGGTAGTTCCCTCCCCCTCCCTTCCCCCATCCCAGTTTCACTCTGCCCCATCCCCCAGCTGCCTATCACCTCCCTCATGGTTCCGCCTCCTTCTACTACCCATTGTGCTTTCCCCTATTCCTTCTTCACCTTTCCTGCCTATCCCCTCCCTGCTTCCCCTCCCCCACCCCTTTATCTTTCCCCTTACTGGTTTTTCACCTGGCATCTACCAGCCTTCTCCTTCCCACCCTCCCTCCACCTTCTTTATAGGGCCTCTGCCCCTTCCCTCTACAGTCCTGACGAAGGGTTCCGGCCTGAAACATTGTCTGATCATTTCCATGGATGCTGCCCGACCTGCTGAGTTCCTCCAGCGTGTTGTGAGTGTTGATTTGACCCCAGCATCTGCAGATTATTGTGTGTTTACGACCTATCAGCTGACCAATTCTGCTGACCATTAATACTGTATTAGTCATCATTTTTTATATTCTTCCCACATTGTCATAAACTACTCCCAGATCCTACAAGTAACCTACATACCAGGGCAAATTGCTGTAGCAAATTACACTACACATGAAATATCTGCAAATATCTGCACATCATTGGGATGTAGGAGGAAACCACAGCCCCTGAAGGGAACGCACTGAGTCACAGGGAGATCATGTAAATTCCAGGTCAGAATTGAACACTGGTCTCTGATGGTGTGGGGCAGTAGCCCCAATCACATTCATCTTTTGACGTGACAACTTATCAACTGGCTTGTGGACCATCGTTGTTCCTTTACCCACACTTCTCCAAAGAGTTCTAATAAATTGGTCAAACATGTTTTTGCTCATCTTTGAAATCTCTGTACATATCAAAGTGATTTCTTGGTTACAGAATATTTTCAATATCTCTGGGAGACATTATAATCCCACTCCTGAACTGGCCTTACTTGGAATGTAGATAGGGTAATTCTACTCTTCCTGATCCATAAAGAAACCTGAAATAAAACTATAATTCAAGAAAAATCTGGTTCAGTAACCTCTTCTTGATAGACTTGTCCTCACAGGAAAACTTTAACAACTTGCCTAAAGTCCCAATTTGGAATGAATGTTCAAAAGAGCTTTTTAAATAAGTGGATCTGATAGAATGCCTGCAAGATCGGAAGGGTAGATCACTTCACTGATTTTAATTGGACACCATCATTTTAGAATAAATCAGAAGACGTACCTTTATCCAGAGAGCGATGACAATGTACAAGCAATTATGAGAAGATATAGATGAAAGATGAGTGGAATTGTGCCTTTCTGGTTAAGCACTGTGGGGAGATGGGGTCTGTAAGACTTGGAAGAAAGTTAGAACAACTCACACTATAACAAACTGCTTCAAGCAGATATAATCGCTGTTGTTGATGGGATAGTGTAGGAAGCTCAAGGAGCTACCAAATATTCTCCAGATAATGGCATCAGTCATGGGGAAGGTGGAGGAGCATTGAGCCATTCACAGTGGAAGTGGCCTTTCAGTAGTGTTAGATGATAAGACCTAGGAGCACAATTAGGCTATTCGGCCTATCGAGTATACTCTGACATTCCATCATGACAGATTTATTATCCTTCTCAACCTCATTCTCCTACTTTCTCCCTGTAACTTATGATGCCCTGATTAATCAAGAACCTATCAACTTGGCCACAATGCCACCAACTCCTTCATCAAAATCATTGACATTTTTGCCAGCTATTTGCTCATGCCACTGTAATTCCCTTTACTCCACTGTAATAATGATACATCTGATTCTACCTTCTCCCTGTCAAACTACAGGGTTATTTCTATTATATTATAATCACTGCTTCCTGTTTGTTCCTTTACCATAAGCTTCCTAATCAAATCAGGTTCATTACATAGCACCCAATCCAGATACGCCATTCCCCTAGTGGGCTTAACCACATGCTGCTCTAAAAGGCCATCTCATAGGCATTCTACAAATTCCATCTCTTAGGATCCAGCACCAAACAGATTTTCCCAATCTACTTGCATATTGAATTTCCCTGTGATTTATCACAACATTGTTTGTATTACATGCCTTTTCTATCTATCCCCTGCCTTAGCCCACATCTTGGCTACTGTTCGGAGGCTTGTACATCCGGTCTTTTTCCCCTTGCTGTTTCTTAACTCAACCCACAAGTATTCTACATCTTCTGATCCAATTTAACCTCTTTCCAATGAATTGATTTAATTTTTTACCAATAGAGCCACCCTACTCCAACCCCTCTGCCTTTCTTTGTGTCTTTTCGATACAACATGTATCCTTGGATTTTTAGCTCAAATTATGGTCTTCTTTCAGCCATGATGCGGAAAAGCCCATAACATCACACCTGCCAATCTCTAACTGTGCTACAGGTTCATCTACCTTATGCCATATAGTGTCTGCGTTCAAATATAACACCAGTCCCTTACTTATCATCCTTTTTGATTTTGGCACGCTGTTACTCTTTAACTTAGCCCACTGACTGCAATTTTGCCCTATCATCTGCTTGTTTTCCTCACATTCTCACTGCACACTGCATCTTCTTGTTTGCCAATTGTCCCATCCTCTGGTTCCCATCCCCCTGCTAAATTAGTGTAAACCCTCCCCAACAGCTCTGCCAAACCTGCCCACAAGGATAATGCTTCCCCTTGGGTCCAGATGTAACTATTCCTTTTTGTACAGGTCATACCTTCCCCAGAAGACCTCTCAATCATCCAGAAATCAGAAACCCTGACTCCTGCACCAATTCTTCAGCCACACATTTATTTGCCAAATCATCTTATCCTTACCATCAGTGGCATCTGGCACAGGCAATAATCCAAAGTTTACTAACCTGGAGGTCTTGTTTTACAGTTTTCTGCCCAACTCCCTATATCCTCTACTCAGGAACTCCTCCCTTTTCCTGTCTATGCCATTGGTACCAATATGTACCACAACATTCACTCTCCCCCTTTAGAATGCCATGGACTAGATCAGACATATCCCAGACTCTGGCACCTGGGAGGCAACATACCATCCAAGTGTCTCTTTCACGTCCACAAAATTTGCTTTCTGCTCCTCCAATTGTGGAATCCCCTATCTCCTCATCTGCATTCCTCATCTCCTCCCTTCCCTTCTGAGTCACAAAGCCAGAATCAGTGCCTGAAATCTGGTTGCTGTGGTTTCACCCAGTAGGCTTTTCCCCCCACTCCCACCACCCCGCTGCCCCAACGATGTCCATAGTAGTATTCTTATTGTGGGGAATGGCTACAGGGGTACTCCACACTGGCTGCTTATTCCTTTTTCCTCTCCTAACAATCACCCCGTTAACTGCCTCCTGCAGCCTAGAGGTGACTACCTTCCTCTAGCTCTTGTCTGTCACATCCTCTTTCTCCCATATGAGCCAAAATTCATCGAGCTGCAACTCCAGTTCCTTAATGTAGTCTCTAAGTAGCTGCAGCTTGATACGCTTTGTGCAAATGGTGTCCTAAATTTCCCACATCTCACACAAGAAACATACTACTACCTTTGGATCCATTCTCAGCACACTAGCTCAGTACCAACAGAGAAAAAAAATTACTAGTAACTTTCTTACTTACTTACTTAAAAACTCCACCTGTGCTTGCCCAAGCCAGTTCTCGCCTAAGCCTGTTTGAGTTAAAGCAGGACCACTCTAACAATGCTCCACCCCACAAATGGCTGCTCTACTTACAGCTACTTTATTTGCCCTGTGCTGATTGCCACCCACCAAGAAAAAAGCAAAAAACTGTCGGATCTCTTATTAAAGAGTTCTGCATTTGATCTGATCCCAGTTTTACTGATTCCTATCGTTGCAATAGAAGAAATCTTTCTGTTCAGCCTGAAAAATATGGCTCAAGATTTGGCGATATGCTTATGTGAAAGGATCTTGCTAAAAATGGTAATTAAAATTATTTTGTACTATATTTTCTGCACAATCACATACAATGTTGTAACATGTTCAGAAGAAACAGCCTTATAATTTCTGGAATTGAAGATTTCTCTGCTGGGGTAAGAATCCAGTAAACTGGGAGCAGGAGGGAGGGATTTCCACCTGTGCATCTGGCTTGGCTTTGATGCCAGTGATATGAACGCCTAAAACATTGAAACTGGAAGTGCAGCCCAGCGCATTAGGCAAACTAGCCTCCCCCCACCCATTGGTTCTGCTTTCACTTCTCACTGCCTCAGGAAAGCAGTCAACATAATCAAGAACCCCTCCCATCTTGGTCATTCTCTATTCTCCCCCTGCCATTGGGCAGAAGATACAAACATTTGAGAGCATGTGCCAACAAGCTCAAGGACAGCTTCTATCCCGCTGTTATCAGAGTTTGAAAGGTAAGCTCTTGATCCCTCAATCTACTTATTATCATCCTTGAACATTATTTGTCTACCTGCACTGTACATTTTCTGTAACTACCACACTATATTCTACATTCTGTTTTTTCCCTTTAGAAATTATCATCATTATTTGATGTGTCATCTGATGTGGGCAATCATGGTCAATGAGCGTGATTGTTCCTGGCAAATTGTTCTACAGAAACAGTTTGCCATTTCCTTCTTCTGGGCAGTGTCTTTACAAGACGGGTGACCCCAGCCATTATCAATACTCTTCAGAGATTGTCTGCCTGGCATCAGTGGTCGGATAATCAGAGTTGTAATATGCACCAGCTGCTCATACAAACGCCCACCACCTGCTCCCTAGCTTCACTTGACCCTGTTCAGGGGGGCTAAGCAAGGTGCTATACCTTGTCCAAAGGTGACCTGCAGGCTGGAGGAGGGAATGAGCACCTTTCACCTTCTTTGGTAGAGATGTATCTCTACCCTGCCACCCATCTCCTCAATGTTATTATGTATGGAATGATTGTTAAGTTGGTATGTAAACAAATTCTTTTCTTTTTAGCTTGGTACACATGACAATAATAGACTAATTTATAATCACCTTTGGTCTAAAATCCTGATCCTGGGGCATATATTACCTGGATCTAGCAAGATCTTGCAATGATTTCTGGGGCCTGAATAGAAACCTATATGGATATTTTTCATCTTTCTGATTTCTCTCAATTAAGGTACTAATTGCATTTTGCAATACAATGTTCTGGATGATTGCATTAGAATACACTCCTTTAAGCAGACATATTCTGTCCTGCAGATGGAAAAGTGCAGGGATTTCAGGAAACTGTCAAGTATTCTCTTAATAATAGCATCAGTCTTGGGGAAGGCTGGAAGAGCTAAAAGCCATTCCCAGTGCAAATGGACATTCAACAGAGTTCTCTTTTGCACCAAAGGGGAAAAAAAATCCCTTTCTTTGCTCGGGATTTCTTACATAGCAAAGAAAGAAAACTTCATGTTCAGCCTGCAAATTCCGGTTTATGATTTTAGGAGATATGTCTACATGGAAGTATCTTACTTATACATTTACAACACAGCAAAAATGGGTCAGACAGCTGTAGGCTTCCATCAAGGAGACAAAGTTTAACTTAGAACAGAATATTGTTCTCGGCTACTTAGTCAAGTGACTAAAAGTTAACACAAAATCATTACGAACAATGTGTGGCAAGAAGAAAAAGCTCACTTTCCCATCCTGTCTGCATCACATAATCCTGATACATAGTCTATCACAATCCTAAACAGGAATTAAATTTGCAGGAGCTCTATGTATCACACAGATCTATTTGAATGTGTTATTGAATTTAAGATCAGAGAATACCATAACAAATTCAATTATAGTACTTGATAGTCTATATTTTAGATGATGAGAGCACATTCTCACCGAGTTTTCTGGTGAGAACAGAACAGGGAAGCACTGAAAATACAGGATACAGAACTTGCCACAGCGATACCACTTACAAGGCGTGCTGCCACAAGAAAGCAGCATCTATCATCAAGGACCCCCACCATCCACATCATACTCTCTTCCGACTATTGGGAAGTAGGCCTTAGGTAACCCACACAGCAGGTTCTGAAGCAGCACGGATAACTTCACTTACATCAACATTGAACTGATTCACAAACTATGAACTCATCTTCAACTCATCTTCTCAGTATTATTTATTTATTTATCCATCCACCCAGGGTTACGGATCCCATTGTCTTGTGGTTATCTTCGGGAGAAGAGAAGGCTAAGGAGTAAACCCTACACAAATCCGGAGTGGAGCCCCTAAGGCAGTATCACGTCACCTCCCGGCAGCTCCTGCAGCCAAGCTGATGCCAAATGTACTTCTTCGCATTCCCTTGGACCACATCCACGAGGCCGAGGGGGGATCTTGATGTCTGGGCAGCCCAGGATCTCCATATTCATCGCCCAGGTCTGCCCCCACACCGGGCGCATCCATTGTCTACTTAGACAGATGGAGCCATTATTAATATTTATTTATTATCATTATTATTGATATTTTTGTATTTAAACAGTTTGTCCTCTTTTTCACATTAGTTGTTTGTCAATCTTTATGTGTAGTTTTTCATCAATTCTATTGTACTTTTTTGTTCTACTGCAAATACCTGCAAGAAAACGAACTTCAAGGTAATATATTGCAACTTACACTGCATGTACTTTGATCATAAATTTACATTGAGTTTTGAACTTTTGAACTTGCTATTTGGAATTTTTGTCAGAGTCAAAGTTGAGTTTATTGACCTATGGGCGAATACAGCAAGGAAAAACTTTCTTGCCCCTGCATCACAGGTACACAGTATCATATAAGCAGAATTCACATGAGAAGCATAAAATAAGCATACATTGTATGCAGTTCTTACAAGAAAGATCACAACTAAGCAAAGTGATTTTCACTGATATACGTAGCGAGAGTGGTCAATGGAATCATGCCTTGTTATATTGTTACAACAATATTACCCCAGCATCAATCAGTATGATGAGAGTACCGTTATGGTCAGAAACAGGAAGGTCCTATAGTATTTTAAAGACATACATTCGCAATTGTCATATCACTAGTTTATTTTCGGTGACTGAAAGAAATTTACAGAATCTGCACTCAGTACCTACTTTACTAAGTAGCACCTGTACACCTGCTTGTTAATGCAAGTATCTAATCAGCCAATCATGTGACAGCAACTCAATGCGTAAAGGCATGCAGACAATGTCACAAGGTTCAGTTGTTGTTCAGACCAAACATTAGAATGAGGAAGAAATGTGATCTGAGTGACTTTGACCGTGGCATGATTGTTAGTGCCAGACAAACGGTTTGAGTATCACAGAAACTGCTGGTCTCCTGGGATTTTCACGCATAGCAGTCTCTAAAGTTTGCAGAGAATGGTATGAGAAAAAAACTTCCAGTGAGCATCAGCTCTATGGATGAAAATTCCTTGTTTATGAGAGAGGTCAGAGGAGAATGGCCAGACTGGTTCATGCTGACAGGAAGGCAACAGTAACTCAAATAACCATGTGCTACGACAGTGGTATGCAGAAGAACACCTCTCAACACATAACACTTCAAACGTTAAAGTGGCTGAGCTGCAGCAGCAAAAGACCGTGAGCATACACTGAATAGCAACTTTTGTTATGTACAGGAGGTACCCAATAAATGGCCACTAAGTCTATGCACTTGCTTAAATTGTGGTTTCTTTCAAATAAATTCATTTCAACCTTTATTCTAGTAGTGAAATGTTTGTTCTCTGGTGCGCTACCTTGTTATTCCTTTTTTTGAATGATTTGTTTATCCTTTTTTGAATCATTTATTTAATTTACGTTTGTATAATTCATAGTAACTTTTGTTACATTGCACTGCTGCCACAAAACAAATTGCATGTTACGCAAGTTAGTGATAAGTGCTCAAAGAAGGTTCCCAAAAATGATCCTGGGATGGATAGGCTTATTATATGAGGAGCATTTGATGGCTCTGGGCTTTTACTCCCTAGAATTCAGAAGAATGAGGGGGATCTCATCAAATGTTGAAAGATCTTGATAGAGTAGATGTGGAGAGAATATTTCCTGTGGTGACAGAGTCTAAGACCAAAGGACACAGCCTCAGAATAGAGGAACGTCCATTTAGATCAGGAATGAATAATAATTTCTTTAGCCAGAGAGTGGGGAATCTGTGGAATTTGTTGCAGCAGTTGGCTGTAGAGGCCACATCACTGGGTATATTTAAGGCAGAGGTTGATAGGTTCTTGATTAGTCAGGTACATGGAGAGGCAGTGGATTGGGACTGAGAGGGAAAATAATCAGCCATGATGAAGTGGCAGATCAAACTGAATGGGCCAAATGGCTTAATTCTGGTCAATATCTTATGGTATTATGATCTTATAATAAATCTGATTCCAACTCTATTCCTAAATGGGAGTAAAGTTGAATGAAAGAAATTTCATTTATATGCCAAATGCACAATCTCAGTGGATAGTTTACACTGATGTATTTTTGAAATGTAAGCATTGTTATCCGTCAACTTATTTTTAACAGCCTTATTAATCTGAGAACAGTTCTAGAGATTTTACTTAAGAGATAACAATTAAACATGAGACTGGATTTTTTGAGTTTATTCTAAATGATGGCTTGGATCATTCATATCTACATGAGAGGGCTGTTGTTCAATGTCTCATCTCAAAGGCCGTGCTTCTGTCAGTGCTGCACTATGACCGTTCTTCACTTTCAACCTAGATTTTCAGGTAACATCACTGGAGTCATAACTAGATAATGGAAGTCAGAGCCACATCTTTAGGCTGCAGATGAGATATTTTAATCCCTTTTATTGTGGGAAAAGAACGAAGGCAAAAGCTTCACTTGGGGAGTTTTCACTGCCTTGGGAGGAAGCAAAGTTGACTATGAGTGGCCCTTCCCAATCTTCTGACTCAGACTGCATTATCATTCCTTTAATAAAGGAAACTATTGTAGAGATAGTAATAATAGATGCATTCTTAGGTTTCAAGCTGAGGATATGTGGGGATAGAACAAAGCGGTAGTTTTTACCACAAAGTATTGCTTGCTAGGGATAATCTTATCCCTCCCCCTCCCCCATGGATCCCAGGCACTGAGTAAAAAGGGCTGTGGGTTTTGTGGCCATCGTAGGATTCTCACAAGCTCATGTTGGCATCAACATTACACATGTGGTTATCAGGGTTATTGTCAATGTGCCTGATATCTTCATAAGCTATAGAGGGTATCATTCCACTTTATGCCTATCTGACTGACAGCTGTATAGGCTTCTCTGTGTATTTTATCCAGACAGCTCCCATGAGATACAAATCTGAGGCAATGTAGCGTTCCTTCCTCTTTATTGAGGAGCAGCTCAATCAGCATTGGCTTTCAGGGCGGATTGAAGTTAGATCAGAGTGTAAAACAGTTGTTATTTTTTGTAGTTTAATTTTTCTTATGCTTGCTTTTTACAATCACCTACAGTATATGTGTCAAATTCCTCATTGAATTTTCAGTAATCATAATATAACTGATTCTGTATTTTTCTAGAAATTTCTCTACAGCTGGTGTCACACCATTGAACTTGATTATATCATGGGTTGTTTCTTATCAATGGAATGCCTTGCTATCTGTCTAACTTGTATAAGATGACCACAACTTCTTTGTTCCTTGGTCTCGGTTTTTCTTCCGTCTCTCTTTATTTGTGCTTTGTTCTCTCGTTCCTTACAGTACAGTAAGTTGGTTACTGTTATTTTTCTTGTTATGACCACTTAATTAAATTATTGTAACCACCAGATTTTATGTCCCATTTGTGATTTCTGAAGAACCTCTGGATCATAACATAGCCAGGTTCAACACTGATATCTCCTCTTGAAAGCCCCACAAGACCCATGAAGATTAGACAGGTTAGCCACAGTTAGTACTGAATATCTCCCATACTGGCACTGCCAGAAATGGGAGGTGCCGCAAGTGTAGCTCTGAGTTGGGCCTAGCTAAAGAAATTTGGCATGACCCCATTGGCCATCATGCATTTTTATTGATGCACCATAAAAAGCATCCTGTCGGGATATATCAACTGCTCTGCACTTGACTGCAAGAAACTGCGGAGAGATGGTCACAGCTCAGCATGTCACAGGAACTAGCTGTCCCTCTGTGGACTCTGTTTATACATCTCACTGTCTCAGTAAAGCAGCCAGAATAATCAAAGACCACACTTACCCCAAACATTCTCTCATTTCCCCTGTTCTATCAGGCAGAAGATAAAAAAGCCTGAAAATATGTACAATCAGGGTCAGGGACAGATTTTAGCCCACTCTTTTCAGACTCTTGAACGTCCCTTTGTATGGTATGATCGAATCTTGGCCTCGTTATGTTCTTGCACTTTATTGTCTACCTGCACCACACTTTTTCAGTAGCTT
Source organism: Mobula hypostoma (assembly GCF_963921235.1). Lineage (NCBI taxonomy): Eukaryota > Metazoa > Chordata > Chondrichthyes > Myliobatiformes > Myliobatidae > Mobula > Mobula hypostoma. Next base: position 69,864,013 of record NC_086109.1, read on the forward strand.
TTTGCACTTTATTCTGCATTGTTATTGCATTATATTATTCTAGATCAATTCACTGTGTAATGATTTGATCTGTATAAACAGTATGCAATACAAGTCCTGTATTTTGGTAGCTGTGACAATAATAAACCAATACCAACACCAATACCAATTCTAAAGAAAACTCCCTACAAAATCCAGCAACATCTATGGCATAAAGGCAAGCTCACTGATTCTTGTTGGTCTTGCACATCATTGTGAAGACTCCCCCAGCACCCATTAGCCAATTACCTTTTGCAAATTGCAAACCAGAAAGTAGTTCTTAACTACTTTTTAAATACTAAACAGTGTGCAAAATAAAATAAGAACATCCATTTATTAATAATAACAATATTCTATAAGGAGGGTATTCAAACTTGGTTACTTGATTATATTACTAATTTAAGTAACTTGACTCAACATTGCGGGATAAAGAGACTGTTTCTGTGAAGTACGACGTTCCATTAAGGTAGGCATTTTATTTCATGAATATATTAGAACAATAAAAACAGTAATTTTTTCTCATAATTTGAAAGAGAACCACAATCCACATCCAGAAAATAAAATTTTATGGTGAGATAATTTGCTGAACAGTAAAAAATGGATAAACATTCCATTAAAATTCACTTGAAGTATATGCAACAAAACATAAACCTCTTTACATTGTTTCCTAGTATAGTTCATACATAGCTTAAGATCACGACATTTCTAATGATGACCCTTGATTGTCATGGTGACCAACAGCATAACCTCTGGGGGAAACAGATGGAAACACTCAGCAGGATAGGCAGCATCAATGGGAAATGAAATTGACTTAATGCTTCAGATACAGGACATTTGCGAGAAATGGGGACACATAAAAAAGTTAACAATTTGTCCGTCCTGTCCTGTGGCATGGTCTTGACACACAAGCCAACAGTCATTCCTTTCCCTCCACAGACACTGCCTGAGCTCCAACAGTTTGCTATTTTGCTTCCCCTTCCAGCACCTGCAGTCTCTTATTACTGCCAGGTCTGTTTCTCTTTCTGATGCAGCAAGACCTGTTGATTTTTTTTTCCTCAGGAGTTTCTGTTTTTTTTCCCAGACTCTAAGACTCCACCTGTACAGGAACTCCAAAGTCATGCTGGCTTCATGGTGTAATGACAGCGATCACAAATAGCTTTCATTTTCAGTCATTATCATCACATAATCAGCCTGAGTACATACCCAATTCCTGCAGGTTCACCAATTTATGGTATAGTTATCTTATTTATTTAGCGATACAGTAAGGTAACATGTCCTTCCGGCCTATACTGCCCAATTACACTCATGTGACCAATTAACCTCCTAACCCATATGACTTTAGAATGTGGAAGGAAACTAGAGCACCCAGAGGAAATTCTAGTCACTGGAAGAACATACAAAACTCAGTAGAGACACTGGCTGGATTGAACCCGGGTTGTGGGCACTGTAATGGTGTTACACGGTACGTTACTGTGCCACACACAAGTACTTTACAAATATTTTACTATTGCTGACAGTAGCCTCAGAAATTGGAAGTACCAAAGCTGCAATTAAGTTATGCAAGTAGTTATTAACATGAAAAATAAAGAAATTTTATTGTATGTGGTTTAGAATGGAGATATCTGTTTTTAAATTAATTTACAGCAGACTTTTCTATTGGGACTGGTGTACGGAGGTAAGCGCCAGCAGACTATGAAGAAAATCATCACTAGGTCAGTACAAGGAGGCTTGGGAGCTTCATATTTAACCTCAATTTAATGCACGAGCAAGAAATAAGCACCCAGTGGAAAGTAGAAAGGGTGCAGTTTGGCACTGTTCCAACAGCAAAGATTTGTGACAAAGATTCTTAATGACTCTTTGACTTTATTATGCTTTGTTGCCGGGATTTTGATTTAGACAATCAGAGATTTAGGTTCTCCATTTCTGGCAATGTTCAGAGCTTCCTTCATCAGTAGATTCCACTGGGTTTTCACTACTGTCAGTCGCACAAGTGCTGGGTAGAGTCCCAGGAATACCATCACAATTAGATATAGAAGGATACTTCATTGCTATTTCCATAACAATTTCCTTTTTACCTGTCGTAGTTGTTAGCTCTGAGCTGAACCCCCGAACCTGGAGGACTGGTGGACAACTCTTAGTCTGGCCTCTACCCTTTGATCTGTTCTGCATGGGTGAGCATAAAGCTCTGACTCCAGCCAGCATAGCTCTCCGGGTCATTAAGGTATCCAACCCTCCAAACCACGACAAAGATGTGCTCCTTCCTGGTGGTCATAAGTACATACTCACCCAGTATTTCACAATGAAGACTAAAAATGACTCCTTAAAGATTGCTGATACAATCCCTGAATGAACTCTGAAGTATATTCTGTTTATTGTACTTCAGATTTGCACTAGGATCCTTTTGATTTCAAGGCATCAGTTTACCTACAAAATGCTGGAGGGACTGAGCAGGCCAGGCAGCATCCGTGTGGACTGCAATGTTCTGACAAGAACTGTCTTTTGTTATTCAAATAACAAGCCATGGGTGACAAAGGACATTAAGGACATCCTGAACGCTAAAAAGAGGGCGTTTAGAGATGGAAATAGGGAGGACCTGAAAGCCAGGATCAGGGAGGCTAAAGACAGGTACAGGAGGAAGCTTGAGTGGAAACTCCAGCAGAACAACATGAGAGAGGTCTGGAGGGGGATGAGGACCATCACTGGGTTCCGGCAAACCAGCAACAGAGGAGCGGAAGGCAATGTGAACAGGGCCAATGAACTTAACTTGTTCTTTAACAGATTTGACATTGTGGCCCCTGCCCATCCCACACATGAGCCATCTGTTGTCGGCCCCAACCAACACATATTCCACTCTCCCTTCCTACCCCTCCTCACAGTCCCCCACCCTGCTCTCATGACTATCCCCCTTCCCCACATGAAACCACCACGGTGGGTTTCACAGCTGAACAGGTGAGAAGACAGCTGAAACGTCTCAACCCAAGCAAGGCTGCAGGACCGGATGGTGTCAGTACCAGGGTGCTCAAAGTCTGTGCCCCTCAGCTATGTGGAGTACTTCGCCATGTATTCAACCTGAGCCTGAGGTTCTGCAGGGATCCTGTACTGTGGAAGATGTCCTGTCTCGTCCCTGTGTCTAAGACGCCGCGCCGCAGCGGCCTCAATGACTACAGACCAGTGGCATTGACCTCCCACATCATGAAGGCCCTGCAGAGACTTGTTCTGGAGCTGCTCCGGCCTATGGTCAGGCCACACTTAGATTCCCTCCAGTTCGCCTACCAGCCCCGACTAGGAGTTGAGGATGCCATCGTCTACCTGCTGAACTGTGTCTACGCCTACCTGGACAAGCCAGCGAGTACTGTGAGGGTCATGTTTTTTGACTTCTCCAGTGCGTTCAACACCATTCGCCCTGCTCTGCTGGGGGAGAAGCTGACAGCAATGCAGGTAGATGCTTCCCTGGTATCATGGATTCTCGATTACCTGACTGGCGGACCACAGTACGTGTGCTTGCAACACTGTGTGTCCGAAAGAGTAATCAGCAGCACTGGGGCTCCACAGGGGACTGTCTTGTCTCCCTTTCTCTTCACCATTTACACCTTGGACTTCAACTACTGCACAGAGTCTTGTCATCTTCAGAAGTTTTCTGATGACTCTGCCATAGTTGGATGCATCAGCAAGGGAGATGAGGCTGAGTACAGGGCTACGGTAGGAAATTTTGTCACATGGTGTGAGTAGAATTATCACAGCTTAATGCGAAAAATACTAAGGAGCTGGTGGTAGACCTGAGGAGAGCTAAGGTACCGGTGACCCCTGTTTCCATCCAGGGGGTCAGAGTGGACGTGGTGGAGGATTACAAATACCTGGGGATACGAATTGACAATAAACTGGACTGGTCAAAGAACACAGAGGCTGTCTACAAGAAGGGTCAGAGCCGTCTCTATTTCCTGAGGAGACTGAGGTCCTTTAACATTTGCCAGACGATGCTGAGGATGTTCTACGAGTCTGTGGTGGCCAGTGCTATCATGTTTGCTGTTGTGTGCTGGGGCAGCAGGCTGAGGGTAGCAGACACCAACAGAATCAACAAACTCATTAGTATGGCCAGTGATGTTATAGGAATGGAACTGGACTCTCTGACAGTGGTGTCTAAAAAGAGGATGCTGTCTAAGTTGCATGCCATCTTGGTCCATGTCTCCCATCCACTACATAATGTACTGGGTGGGCACAGGAGTACATTCAGCCAGAGACTCATTGCTCCGAGATGCAACACAGAGCGTCATAGGAAGTCATTCCTGCCTGTGGCCATCAAACTTTACAACTCCTCCCTTGGAGGGTCAGACACCCTGAGCCAATAGGTTGGTCCTGGACTTATTTCATAACCTACTGGCATAATTTACATATTACTAGTTAACTATTTATGGTTCTATCACTATTTATTATTTATGGTGCAACTGTAATGAAAACCAATTTCCCCTGGGATCAATAAAGTATGACTATGACTAGTGAGGGAGCAAGTGTAGGGGCAGATGTAACACTTGTTCTGCTTGCTAGGAGGGAGATCAGTGGGGAGGGATGAATGGACAAAGAAGTCACATAGGTAGTGATCCCTATGGAAAGCAGAATATGGGGGAGGGAAAGAAAGATGTGTTTAGTGGTGGGATCCAGTTGGAGGTGGCGGAAATTTCAGAGAATTATGTGCTGGACGCAAAGGCTGGTGGGATGATAGGTGAGGACAGGAGGAATCCTATACCTGGTAGGGTGGTGGGAGGATGGGGAAAGAGCAGACGTGTATGAAATGGAAGAGATGCTGTTGAGGGTAGTGTTGCTGGTGGAGGAAGGGAAGCCCCTTTTTTTGGAAAAAAGAGGACATCTTCTTCATTCTAGAATGGAAAGCCTCATCCTAAGAGCAGATGCAGTGGAGGTGGAGGAATTGAGAGAAGGGGATGGTGTTTTTACAAGTAGCAGGGTGGGACGAGGTACAGTCCAGGTAGCTGTGAGAGTCCGTTGGTTTATCATAGACATTGGTGGATAAGCTGTCTTCAGAGATAGAGACAGCGAGATCGAGAGACGGGACCCAAGTGTCGGAAATGGACCAGATGAATTTGAAGGCAGAGTGGAAGTTGGAGTCAGAGTGGATGAAATTGATGAGTTCAGCACGGGTGCAGGAAGCAGCACCAATGCAGTCATTGATGTAGCGTGGGAAAATTGCGGGATGATCAGCAGTGTAGGCTTGGAACATAGACTGTTGCACTTCGCCGACAAACAGGCAGGCATAGTAGGTGCCCATGGCTACCCCTTTTGTTTAAAGGAAGTGGAAGGAGCCAAAGGAGAAATTATTTAGAGTGAGGACAGGTTCCACTAGGCAGAGGAGAGCGGTGGTGGAGGGGAACTGGTTGGGTCTGGTGTCCAGAAAGAAATGCAGAGCTTTGATGCCTTCCTGGTGGGGGATGGAGGTGTACAGGGACTGGACATCCACAGTAAAACTAAGATGGTGGAGGCCAGGGAACCTGAAATCCTTGAAAAGATCAACAGCATGTGAGGTGTCACGGATGTAGGTAGGAAGGGACTGAACCATGGGAGATAAAACAAAGTTGAGGTGTGGAGATACAAGTTCAGTGGGGCAGGGACAAGCTGAAACAATGGGTTTATCTGGACAAGCATGTTTGTGGATTTTGTGTAGGAAATTGAAATGGGAGATGCAGGGTGAGGGAACTATGAGATTGGTAGTGGTGGATGGGAGATACCCAAAGTCAATAAGGTTACTGATGGTGTGGGCGACAATGGCCTAGTGTTCCATAGTGGGGTCCTGTTTGAGGGATAAGTAAGAGGAGGTGTCTGAGAGTTGGTGCTGGACCTCAGCAATGTAGAGGTCAGTACGCCAGACTACTACAGCACCTCCCTTATCTGCGGGTTTGATGGTGAGGTTAGGATTAGTGCAGAGGGAGTGGAGCTGAGTGTTTGGAAGGAGGGAGATTGGAATAGGAGAGAGGAGTGTTAAAGCTGATTTATACTTGTGCTCACTAGCTTACATCGCAGCATATGCAAGTGGGCTACGCCGTCATGAGCATTTATACTCGTGTGTTGGTGTGTCTGCATCGCTCTGCAATGTACCACCAAAATGCTAGTTGGCGGTGGGGTTTCTATGCCACTGTGTTGAGTTTCTTCGTATTGAAACTCAACACGAAGAAACTCAAACTTCAAACCATGGCGACTGAAACTGAAGGAGGGTGAATTTTCTGTGCTTATCCGGCCACTGAGAGACATGGACTAGGAAATGCATTACAGATATTTTCAGATGTCGGCAAGTAGATTTGATGATTTGGTTCATCATCTCCAACTACTTATTTTGCATCAGCGTACGTATAGTATCCTCAGAGACTGGCAATCACCATTTGAGTTTTAGCTTCAGGTGGAAGTCAACAGGCTGTAGCAGCTAGCTACAAACTGGCATCAAGCACAGGGTCCTCCATAATTTCGGAGGTCTGTAAAGCTTAATGGAAAGCATTGCAGCCAGAGTTCCTTCCCTGTCCTTCAGTCGCCCAATGGGAAGCTACTGCAGCATAGGTGGAAATGCGATGCTACCAAGCAGACCAATCACAGTTGTTGCGGCCTGCCTCACCGCGACGCTTAGTTACATTTTGGGAGAGGTGCGCATTAGGCTACGGCATAGGGTTCAGTGTAGATACTGCATAGGGTTTGCGGGTATGCCATACCTATGGCGTACATTTAACGTACAAGAGTAAATCAGCCCTGAAAGTCTAGACTGTTAATGCCCTGTCGGGAGTTGTCAGTGAAAAGGTCCAGAGCAGGCAGTGGACCAAGAAGGGGTGTCCAGGAAGAAGAGGAGGGTTGAAGACAGAAGAAGGGGGTCATCGATGCAGTCTGGGGAGTTCTTGCAAAAGAAATATGCTCGGAGACGGAGACAGTGGAAGTAGAGCTTAGCATCGTGGTGGGCGCTGAACTCACTGAGGTGTCGGTGCAGGGGAACAAAAGTGAAGTCATTACATAGAAACATAGAAACATAGAAAATAGGTGCAGGAGTAGGCCATTCGGCCCTTCGAGCCTGCACCGCCATTTATTATGATCATGGCTGATCATCCAACTCAGAACCCAGCCTTCCCTCCATACCCCCTGACCCCTGTAGCCACAAGGGCCATATCTAACTCCCTCTTAAACATAGCCAATGAACTGGCCTCAACAGTTTGCTGTGGCAGAGAATTCCACAGATTCACCACTTTCTGTGTGAAGAAGTTTTTCCTAATCTCGGTCCTAAAAGGCTTCCCCTCTATCCTCAAACTGTGACCCCTCGTTCTGGACCTCCCCAACATCGGGAACAATCTTCCCGCATCTAGCCTGTCCAATCCCTTTAGGATCTTATACGTTTCAATCAGATCCCCCCTCAATCTTCTAAATTCCAACGAGTACAAGCCCAGTTCATCCAGTCTTTCTTCATATGAAAGACCTGCCATCCCAGGAATCAATCTGGTGAACCTTCTTTGTACTCCCTCTATGGCAAAGATGTCTTTCCTCAGATTAGGGGACCAAAACTGCACACAATACTCCAGGTGTGGTCTCACCAAGGCCTTGTACAACTGCAGTAGTACCTCCCTGCTCCTGTACTCGAATCCTCTCGCTATAAATGCCAGCATACCGTTCGCCTTTTTCACCGCCTGCTGTACCTGCATGCCCACTTTCAATGACTGGTGTATAATGACACCCAGGTCTCGTTGCACCTCCCCTTTTCCTAATCGGCCACGATGCAGATAATAATCTGTTTTCCTATTTTTGCCACCAAAGTGGATAACTTCACATTTATCCACATTAAATTGCATCTGCCATGAGTTTGCCCACTCACCCAACCTATCCAAGTCACCCTGCATCCTCTTAGCATCCTCTGTCTTAGCCAGAACGTTCTGTCTCAGAGAGGGGAAGGTCAAGGAAATGGTGAAAACCTGGCACGGATGAGAGATGGAATCAAGGGTGGGGGAAGGGCGTTGGAAGTGTCTGAGGAGAAGGGAGGTTTGGTTGTTCAAGGATGGTGGGATGAGAGGAAGATGGAGTCTTCAAGGGCCCAAGAGCTGGCGGTAGGAAATGAGAGAGATGGGATAGCGGACTGGTGGTCGGGGAAGAGGAGCATCTATGCTCCATCTGCCAGAACAAGTGGGATCTCCCAGTGGCCGCCCATTTTAATTCCACTTCCTATTCCCATTCCAATATGTTCATCCATGGCCTCCTCAACTGTTGTGATAAAGCCACACAGGTTGAAGGAACAGCACCATTTGGGTAGCCTCCAACCTGATGGCATGAACATTGATTTTTCAAACTTCCAGTAATGCCTCACCTCACCCCTTCACCATTTCCCATCCCCTTTTCCTCCTCTCATGTTATCTCTTTGCCAACGCATTGCCTCCCTCTACTACTCCTCCCCAACACCACCCCACTTTTTCTTTCTTCCTTGGCCTTCTGTCTCTTTCACCAATCAACTTCCTAGGTCCTTGCTTCATCCCTCCCCCTCTGTTTCACCTATCACCTGTTGTTTTTCTCCCCCCTTCCCCCAACTTTCAAATCTACTCTTCAGCTTTTTTTCTCCAGTCCTGCTGAAGGGTTTCAGCCCAATACGTCGACTGTGCTTTTTTCCATAGATGGTGCCTGGCCTGCTGAGTTCCTCCAGTATTTTGTGTGTGTTACTCGGATTTCCAGCATCTGCAGATCTTCTCGTGTTGTGTATCAATTTATCCAGTTTGTTTCCATTTCACAACCCTCACCTAAATGTATTTCTTTCCATTGGCACAAACTGAAGGGGAAAATATATATGAAATAGTGTAGGAATTTGTTATTGCTGTCTGTCTGAATGCAATTTTCCACACTTGGCCAAAGATAGAAACATTCAAATATCTGTACTGGAAATTGTGTTAACTATGAACAACGTACAGCTGCAAATCAGACAGAATATTGGCATTGCACAATCACACCCGGATTTCAGCATGGAAGAAGACAATTTGGCCCATCAGGTACAAATAGTCCCATGTTCCCATAGCCTCGCAATTTATTCCTTTGAGTGCAGATTCATCCCACTTTGAATGCTCAATTAATCTGCTTCCAATCCTGGCAGGGAATTCTATGCCTCAACCAATTGCTGTACAAAAGTAATTTAATTCAATTTCTTCTCATCCGAAGTACCGAAAGAAATCAATGTTTACTTTATAACTCTGTCTTTCTCACTGATTTTTATTTGCACAGAACCCTAATCATTTTTAATGAATTAGCATACAATCTACAATTCTTGAACAAGGAACAGTGTTAGGGGACAATTGTAATTTTACTGCCAATTCTGGCCTCCAAACTTTAGAATGTGAAGGTCCTGATGTAGATGCAGTATGAATTTACGAGACGGGTTTAGGGATGAGAGATTTCCTCCACAAGGTTAGACCAGAGGAACTGGGTCTAGTCTTACATAAGAGAAGGATGAGATGGAAAAGATGGAAAACATGATCACAGCTTTCGAAAATGTAATTAAAGGTAAGATGCTGCTCTTACAGGATGTCTCAAGGACCAAAGAACATAAATTTAAAATTCTAGTCAAGGGGAAATATGTTTTATGACAATTACAGTTATGACCTGTATCTCTCTGCATGAAATGGTGTGGAAAGAGCATAAAAAGGAAATTGGATAAACACATATAGAAAAATGATTTCCGTGGTGATGGGAAAGCAGTTGGGATAGGAACTAATAAGATTGCTCTAATAAGAGCTTGAATTAGCTTGTTGGGATGAACAGCCTTCTTCTGTGCTGTAATGAAACTATAATTCTGTTGCTTGGTGCTATGCTGAATGCTTGTGAGTGAGTTGCCTGGTGTAAACCTGAATAAAAACTTTCTTAGTGTATTGTAGTTAAGAACTCTGTGAAAATACCGTCAAAATATTGGCTTTAATTAATGTTCAAGCTCAGTGTAATTATAAAGTATTCTGTTAGAACAGAGGAGAAACGATCTCTGTTGTTGTGACTGTCAAGTGTTAAGTCCTAATGGGTGATGAGTTTTTTTCCCCTTTCAGATAAGTATGGTCTGAAATGCAATGATGAGAAAGTGTTTTATGTAGATTCCATGCAGTTTCTGAAAGGAAATTTAGAACTTAGAACATAGGATAGTGCAGTCTTTAGATCCACGATGTTCTGCCAACCTTTAAACCTACTTCATAATCAATTTATGCCTTCCTCCTACATAGCCTATAATCCCTCAATTTTCTTTCAACTATGTGCCTACAGTATCTAAGTCTCTTAAATGTCCCTAATGTATCAAACTCAATCACCACCCCCTGCAGTTATTTGCTACAGACACTTACTACTCTATGTAAAAAAAATATATCTCTAACATCTCCCCTAAATCTTCCTCCATTCACCTCAAAAAGATATCCTTGGTATTAGCCATTGTCACACTGGGGAAAATACACTACTGTCCACTCTATTTAATGCCTCTTATAATCTTATACATCTTTATCAAGAAGTGTTTCATCCTCCTTCACTCCATAGAGAAAAGGCCTAGCTTGCTGAACCTTTTCCCATAAAATATTCTCTAAACCAGGAACCATCCTAGTAAATCTCCTTTGTATCCACTCTAATGTTCCCACATCCTTTCTATAATGACACGACCAGAAATGAATACAATACTCCAAGTGTGGTATAAATAGAGTCTTATAGAGCTACAACATTATCTCATAGCACTTGTACTTAATCCCCTGACTAATGAAGACCAACACACCATACATCTTCTTAACCATTCTATCAGCTTGTGTGGCAACTTTAAAAGATCTATGGACTTTGACCCTAAGGTCCCTTTGTTCCTCTATACAGAATCCTGCCAATAACCTTGTACTCTGTCCTCAGTTTCAACCTTCCAAAGTGTATCACAACACTTATAGATTGAAATCCATCTTCCCTGCCTCTTCACAGCCCAACCCTACATCCTGTCCATGTCATGTTGTAACCTACAACATCCTTAGTAGACTCCTACACTATCCACAAAGGCACCAACCTCATGTCATCTGCAAACTTACTAACTCACCCTTCCACTTCTTCATCCATCATTTATAAAAATTGCCAAGAGACAAGGTCCCAGAACAGATCTGTGCAGACCACCGCTAGTCACCGACCTCCAGGCAGAATATGTTCCATTTACTACTACCCTCTGCCCTCCATGGGCAAAGCCATTCCAAATCTATGCAGTTGAATTTCCATTGATCCCATGCCTCATGACCTTCTGGATAAGTCTTCCATGAGGAACCTTGTCAAATACCTTAATAAAATCTAATATACAGCACATTCACCTCTCTCATCAATTTGTTTTGTCACTTCCTCAAAAAATGTCAATCAGCCTTGTGAGTCATGACCTACTCCTCACAAAGCCATGCTGACTATCACTAGTAAAACTATACCTCTCCAAATGCTCATAAGTCCTTTCCCTAAGAATCCTCTCCAATAGTTTGTCACCATTAATGTAAGACTCACTTGTCTTTAATTCCCTGGACTATCTGTATTACCCTTCTTGAACGAAGGCACAACATTTACCATCCTCCAATCCTGTGGTGCTACTCATGTGGCTAGTGATGGTGCAAGAATCATCTTCAAAGCCTCAGCAATCTCATCCCTGCTTCCCATAGTAACCTGGGGTGTATCCCACCTTGCACTGGGAACTTAATTTATTAAAATTTGAAGAGTATTTCTGAACTCCTTGGTATTAAACAGAATCAAATATCGCTGTGATGATTGCACGTTCTAGTATCAATTGTTTGGCGACAATAAAGTATAAAGTATAAAGTATTACTATTCATGTGTGGGTTGTGGACATGGAAAGCAAAGACACCATATATTACACATTTCCAATCACACTAATATTAATGATCTTGAGCTATTTTTTTGGAATCACTACGATCTGTACTTCTATAATATACTACAATCACTACAATATACTTCTCCAATGCTCTTGAGATGGGAGTTCAAGCACTGGTCCTGGGCATTTGTCTTCCATTGGTGGACTCTTCATGGAATCCAACGTTCAAAGATTTCCTAGTTCTCAGACTGAAAGCCTGTCTCTAAGATTATGTCAGGAGCAAGTACAGTTCACCTATTGCAGTGAATGGGAGAAGCCAATGGCTTGGAGAAAAGCTTTATATTTAATTTAATTAAGTTAAATGTTTCAAATTATTTTGGGCTTATGAGTAGCTGCATATGTGGCTGTTAGTTTATATTTAATACTTAAAATGTTTTAAAGAACTTAGATAATAAAAGATGTGTTTGCCAGTGATGCCATGTTCTTGTATATGAACAAAAACTTTGCCAATAACAGAAACAAAGTTGGTAATCAAAAGCTGACAATGCATACGTAAATCATGCAGCTGTATTTTGAGAGCTTGGCAGAAAATATGGGTGGTTATGATCAATGCGCTTGCCACCACTTCTGGGATGTTGTTAGGCCATACAGCCTAAGTTATATCCAGCGCACTCAGTTTTTCTTTGATAACCAACCAGAGTAAATTGAATTGACTGAAGGTTGGCTTTTGTGATGGAAGGTGAGCAGAAAGGAAACTAAAACCTCTCAAACACTCTGAAAATGACTGAAAATAATTGCAGCCTTTTCAATAGCATTCCCCAATTGCCTTTATTAAATTGTACCTTTGCACACTCACCCATCTCTCACTGTTTATTAGATTTCACTGATTCCCTGTAGAATGACACTTGCAATGATTTTTTTTTTGCATTTTGACCAGCTGGGTTGTTAAAATCCAGATTGTTATGATACTTCCAGTTATGGAACACTTAACCTCTAGGACAGTACTTGTGCACTTTAAAAAAAATGCCTTGTTTTCAGCACAGGTAGCAACTTCTTAATTTCAGACCTTCGGAAGTAGGGAGAATAACAAGTTGACTAAGTAGCGACACAGATTCTGCTGTGGTTTGAGAACTCTTTCTTGGCGGACATGTGAAATCTAGCAAGTAACCTAAAGCCAGCAAGCAACATAATTTTACAAAAATTCCAAAACAAAATAGAAAACGATCTTTAAAAATACTGCATTTAAACTCCCATAAATAGCTCTTGTTGCCATTGGTATACTCAAACTGCATATACTGCCTATTTAAAATGTACAAGTAATGTATCCTTTCTTGCTGGGTTTCATTCTGGGTTCAGTGGGGCAGTTAGTTTTCCATAACTTTATAGAATGAAAAACAAAGTAAAAATACCTCACCATTTGATAGCAGAATATTATTGAATCTCAAGCCAAAAACACAGAGTGATGTGAAAAATGTTTGGAGACCTGCCTCACTGATAGGTTTTGTGGGTAGATCCTCTCATTGTTTGGGAGTATCACCTCATCAGATTCCTGGAGGTATTCAAAATCAATGCAATATTAAAATATATTTAATAAACACCTAAAGATCTACAATCTTTTCATTCAGATATATTTGAATTGGAATTGGAATTGGTTTATTATTGTCACATTGTAGGGCAGCACGGTAGTGTAATATTTATTAAAAATCAGATTAAAGTCTGTCACGAGCCCTGTGGACCATCAGTGCTTATGCTGGTTTCCATGGCGTGAAGCCACTGAGAATACGAGGATCCTCACACCACCGCCCCCCCTCCGGATAGGACGCCAGTCTATCGCCAGGTTAACCCCCAGCATTTTGCCGGCACCCATTCTCAGCTGGGTAGACTGGAGCGTTGTGTGGTTAAGTGCCTTGCTCAAAGACACAACACACAGCCTCAAACCCACGACCTTCAGATCGCTAGTCCTACGCCCTAACCACTTGGCCACGCGCCACACAGTGTACTGTTTAGCATAACGTTTTACAATAACAGCGACCAGTGTCCGTAAGGAGTTTGTATTATGTTATCCACTTGACCATGTGGGCTTCCTTTGGGTGCTCTGGTTTCCTTCCACAGTCCAAAGATGTACCGGTTAGTAGGGGGTTAACTGGTCACTGTAAATTTTTTTGTGATTAGGCTAGGGTTAAATCGCGGGTTTGCTGGCCCAACAGGTTTGAATGGTTGGAAGGGCCTTTTCCATGTGGTGTCTTAATAAGTAAATAAATGTACCAAGATACAGTGAACACTGTTCATACAGATCAAATCATTACAGAATGCATTCATGTAGAACAAGATAAGATGATAAATGCTGTACACAGGAGGGAAACAATGATTATATGATTCTAAAGGATGGTTTGAGTAAATGATTTTCTTCATGGGGCGAGTCCAGAACGAAGTGGGCCTTCACAATACATCTAGTCCATGACGAAATGATGTCAGAAGCCCTCCTTCACAAAAAGAGTCATGAAAATGTTATCCTCTTTTGCTGATCATCCGCAATACAACTCAAGTTCAGCTTAGGTGAAAGGAAATACTTTAAGCTATGATTGACACATTTTTGTCAGCTATGGGATTAAGGGATATGGAGCCAAAGAAGATAAGCAAAGTTAAGATACAGATTATCCATTATGCTCACAAATGACAAAACAGGCTCAAGGGGTTGAATGGCATTTCACTGTCTGGATATAACTCGGAAACTGTGTAGCTCAGGTAGTAATGGTTGGGATAAGTTGTTCATCGATCTTGAAAATTCATTTACAAATGTTTCATCACCATACAAGGAGACATCATCAGTGCACCCTTAATTTGTGGTGTGTCCTCTGAATGCTTGGTCTTTGTATACTTATCAATCAGCTAAGTGGCCATCATTGCAAGAATTCGAATGTGATATACTGAGGGGTCTCATCACTGATAAGTTGTGTGGCAAATTCTGTGCATTGTGGTCTGGAATTTAGCTCACATTGGCTTATAAAGAGGATCATGGTCTCCATGTCTGTTCACAGAATTGTTTGCAGAAAACCATGCTTCTGGGAATTCTCTTGCATACCGTGTATTTGCTTGCGCCACGACTTTCATTGATGCCCAGTCGAATTTTTGCCCCTCTTCATGGGTAAAGACTTGATTTAGTTTGATTGGCTGATTGATAGATATATAAAGGCCAATCATTCAGAGAACACACCACAAATTAACAGCGCACTGATGATGTCTCCTCAAATTGCCAAGATTGGAGAACAACTCATCCCAACCATTTCTCTGTAGCTTTGGATAATTATGAAAGGCTTACCTGTGGCCACCTTTAAATATATTTTTATTCATAATGGTTGGGGAAAAGCAGGATGAAATTCTGAGCTTAGAAAATTAGAAACCCTGTATTTCACAACTTTGTAGTTAAATAGTTCAATTTTAGCTTAGATTACAAAGTATGAATATTTCTACTAAGCGTATTATGGGTTAGAAAGGGTTAAGTAAGAAGCCACTCACAAAGTAAGTAATTGCCTCGGCTTAAATCTCTTTCTCTTACACATGCTTTTCAATTACTCTTTTGCTAGTCCATTCAATCCTTACTCTTCCAATCTCCTTACAATGAGTTATCATTGGCTGCCATTTTAGCACTCAAATGCCATTTGTCTTATTGAAACATGGTCTAAGCCCCACTGAAGTGAACAATCATTCTCCTTCAAATATATCAAAATTCACTAAAAATATCCTCTCTTCTCAATGGAAAATGGGCTGCAGTTAGTGACAGCTTAGAGTAGACAATGGAATAAATCTGTGCAGTAAAAAGAATTAAAGGATACTACCTTCGTGCAAAATTGGCTCATATATAAATATAATTACTTAACTATAAACATGTTATGTAACAGAAAAACATGATAGCATGTAAAGAAAGAAAACAGTTCTGAATTTTAACCGTGCAAGTGTTGCATGTTTTTTTGTTGTATGCCTTCATTTTGGAATTTTAATTCATTAGTATTAGGTTTTATTCTGCAGTTTATTTAATTAATGATGGAACATTTCACAATGGAGTTTTATTATACATGCCAAATGGTTTCCTTTTAGACTCTCAATGTTCCACTTTTATTATTTTCTTTAATGTATTTTATTTATTGATAAAAACTCTTCAAAGTTAGTTATTATCATTGTGCATAAAACCTGTGCTGATTATAATATGTGATAAACTCCGATCACGTTTTTGTGACTGGAAGATTTGACTGATTCAAAGGATGTCAGTAAGAATACAAGCCAAAAGGTGTGACTTCAGTATGTTTAAAATTAACATCAAATATTAATTACCGCTTAGGACTGATATATGCTCCATACTAGAGAGAAAGGTGTATAATTAGTCCTCTTTTAGTAGTATAAGGTATAGTTAATAAAGCATCGACTAACAAATCCAACTATTTAGACAGATAAAGAAGTAAACGTCTTTAATATTTCAGTAATATATCCATACCTTGTTTTTTTGTTTACATAATATGTCACACTGAAACATTCTTTGTTATTCAGATATAGTACTTAAAAATACTCTGTTGGGAGACCTTGTCCATAAACTATAAAATAATCATCAACGGGTACTGTAGATGCAAGACAATTACACGCCTCCTCTAGTGAACTCAAAGTAACCTTGGTCTCAGATATGAATATTCACAAGTGACCTGTTATCTTTGACATTAAATGGCAATGAAATAACATAGCTCTAATGCAGCTTGTACAAGATCAAACAAACTAATGTCAAATAGAAGAGATCTATTTAAGTCAAGGGTTGTTTGACATAAGAGTCCAATTACAGTATTCTTCACCACTTTGATCACGTGAACACAACAAATATTGATTTTAGGCTGGCTATGTATATACTTTGGATCGCAGTCGTAATGAGAAATATGGTCACCTCTGAACTGTGCCCTTTAACACGGTAATGCACTCTTTTCCGTTAAGTGGTCCATTGCCATCAACAGAGACAGGAAAGACAAAGCTCTATGTGTGGTTTCCAGACAATCGACCTGGAATAAGACATTGAATGTCCTTCATTTAAGGGAAGAATATGAAAAGAGAGGCCAGTTACTACGAGGCAAAAAAAAACAAATCACGTGTCCTCTGAAAGAGTAAAGAGAGTTAGACCCTCAGCAGGACTGGTTATAGTTGGCTGAAAATTTTAGTTATAAAAATATAGAACTCAAAATACGACTTTGGAGCGGTTCCAACTTTGTTCAGTTTTCTGGGTCATTTGCAGGCAGCCTGCACTATTCAACCCTGTTCAGTTTTAAAGGTTGTTTCAGTGTTCTGAGTTACCTTGTAACACTTAATTGCCTGCATCAGAAATAAACCTGTTCTGCATAGAAAGTCTGCTCCAGTAATCATAAAAAAAAAGCACTCATCATCATTTAAATCAAACAGCCGAAGTGAGATGTGCTCAGGAATTGGTTGTATTTGTATTTCTAGAACGGGACTAAAATAGTTTATTCATTTGTTTATTTGATATTTGTATAAATTAATGATTTTTATTATTTACTTTATTTATTGAGATACAACACAGAATAGGTCCATCTGGCCCTTCGAGCTGCACCGCCCAACAATCCCCAATTTAACCCTAGCCTAATCATGGAACAATTTGCAATGACCAATTAACCTACCAATCGGTATGTTTTTGGAATGTGGGAGGAAACCAGAGCACCTGGAGGAAACCCACATGATCATAGGAAGAATATACAAACTCCTTACAGACAATGATAGGTTATGTAGTTCTCTTGATTTCAAATTGTAGGAATTGGATTCAGGATTATCATATTTTCATATTTTATAAACTACTACTGCATCGATTCAGGCCTAGGGGGCCGGTGTCGGGCACGATGACAGACTCTCCACTTCCCCCTCTCCCTCATCAGTGTGTGCAGTTCATCTACATTAGCCGTGCCGCTGTCTTCTAGGAGCGTATTGACCATAGACTTGGGAGGATGCCCAGGGTTCATCCTCCCATGTTTGGGCTCCCATATGATGACTAGGGTGGCAGGTAGCTCGGGGTGGAGTAGACAGTGCCTCGCTAGCTGCATTCTTCTCGCTTCAATTTTAGTGGTGAGCATCAGTAGGTCATCACAGAGCTCGACGTTCGTCATGTGCTGTTGCCGACTCACGTCGAGTCATCTGGAGCATTCATGTATAGCAACCATCTAGAGATTTTCGCAGAGACTTGGTGAGTGTCCACATCTCGCATCCGTACGTGAGAATGGATTCTATGACTGCTATGAAAATCCTCTTTTTAAGCCCTCTGGTCAGGTTTGACTTCCAGATTTCCTTCATGTCTTTCATAGCCCTCCAAGCCAGCGCCTTCTGTATCTTTATGTCCTTCTCCGAACTCATCATTCTTGACCCGAGGTACTTGAAGTCAATGACTTTCTTAATGGTATCATTCTTTACGGTCTTGAGAGTACCTTTTTCGCAGTTAAAAGCCATGTACTCTGTCTTTTTAGCATTCAGGTGAAGTCCAACATTATTGCACTCAATTTCCACTTTTGTCAGTAGCTGCCGTGCTTCCTCTATATTATAACATTTATAACATTTTAGTTATATAAATAGTATTAGACAAACACTAAATTGTTTACATTGTTTCATTGATCCTTACATTGTTTCATTTTCAAATTTCATAAAATAGTCAATGAATTTAAAAGTTGAGTATTGCTTTATAATGTTTTAGTTCATCAAAATATGTAATTTATTAAATCACGTAGAGTTACATTGGTAAATATTAACTTCAGTCTCTGAATATTTATTTGTTTTTGCATTCAATGTAACCTAGAATCCTAATTATAAACCTGCAAATCCAAATTAGAGATAGTTAGTTAGATTGCTTTCAGCTCAGTGAAGATAATTTGATTTACCTGTTTTTTATTCTGATTCTAAAAGTATTTCTTTCCTAAAGAACTTTTAATAAAAAATTCTGTTTAACTTGTTTGGTTGGTAGGAAACAATTATCTTTTCTATAGAATAGCACTTATGAAGATAAATTGTCATGAAACTTAGCTTGGAGGATGCTAGATTTTAAGAAACAATAAACTTAAATGGAAATTGATGAAGCATTGTAGATGCAACGAGCATCATTTAAGTATTCTCAATATTAAGAACATTTTATGTGATTTATAGATGTGGTCATATTATATATGTTCACTGTTACACTGATAAATCAAGGAAGACAGATTGAATCCAACAGGACTGTAAGTTAGATTGCAGAAAGGTATATACATCACTTAATGTTAACTAACATCCCAATTAACATACAGGATGGATATATAGTTACCTCTTTTAATAAGAAATATAAAAACAATGTTGATCTTATAATATATTTTAAAAATAGCAATTCCTTCTGATTTCAAACCTTTGGTTTTGGAGTTGGAATGTGAAAGTAGTAGAAGTTGTAATCTATTGACTTGATCGGTGTGTCTCCATATCTAGAGCAACATGGTTAACTCTTAACTGACCTCAGAAATGGCCTAGCAATTCATTAAGTTCAAAGTCAATTAGGGGTGGGCAATAAAACACCGGACTTGCCAGTGATATTTACTCCTCATTGGGCAAACAACATTATCTGCTTTTGTTGAATTATCACTTAAGGACATAGAGATCCTCCCGGATTTTTGAACACCCTGCTTATGGAAACCCATGCATACAGATGAGTGTCTGGGAGGCCAGTGTGAAAGAAGGGTAGGAATTTGGCAGCTTCTGCAGAGCTGCGGACATCTTTTGCCAATTAGTAATGGGGCACTTTGGTGTGTCTTCTATCCGCATTCCCACTCCACACCCAAGATGCAACTCTCGGGAGCTGGGACCAACAGAGCTGGGAGTGCTGAGCAGAATCACTCACTCATTGAAATAATTCAAAAAGTTCAAAGTTCAAAATAAATTGATTATCTAAATACATATATGACACCATATACGGCCATAAGGTTTATTTTCTTGTGGCAATGCTCACTATATCCAAAAAACATAATAGAGTCAATGAAAGATTGCATCCAACAGGACAAACAACCAGTGTACAAAAGGCAATAAACTGCTCAAATACAAAAGAAATACAGCAATAAAAATAATATGCAATAAATATCAAAAATATGAGGTAAAGTGTCTTTCAAAGTGAGTCCATAGACGGTGGGAACAGTTCAGGAATGGGCCAGTGAAGTTATCCCCACTGGTTCAAGATCCTGATGGGTGAGGGGAATTCACTGTTTCTGAACTTGGTGGTATGGGTCCTGAAGCTCCTGTACCTTCTTCCTGATGGCAGCGGTGAGATGAGAGCATGGACTGGATGGTGGGAATCCTTGTTGATGGATTTTGCTCTCTTGCAACAATGTTTTGGGTAGATGTGCTCAATGCTGGGGAGGGCTTTACCCATGATGGACTGGGCCATCTCCAGTCCTTTTTGTAGGATTTGCTGTTGAAGGGCATTGGTGTTTCCATACCAGGCCACGGTACAACCAGTCAATATACTCACCACCACACATCTATAGAAGTTTGTCAAAGTTTGAGATGTCATGCTGAATCTTCTCAGACTTCTGATAAAGTAGCCTAATCACAGAACAATTACAAAGTGTTTTCTTTGTAATTGAACTTACATGCAGGGTCAAAGACAGATCCTCTGAAATAATAACATTGATAAATTTAAGGTTGATGACCCTCTCCAATTCTTATCCCCTGATGAGAGCTGCTTCATGAACTTTCAGGTTCCTCCTCCTGAAGTCAATAATCAACACCTTGGTCTTTGTGATGTTGAGTGAGAGATTGAATTTCTGGTACCACTCCAGCCAGCTTTTCAATCTCTCTCCTATATGCTGATACGTCACTATTGTATATTTACAAACGTTAGTAAGATTTCAGTAATATTGTAAATACATTGTTTGATTAAACATTCTTTTTCATTTAGTACATGAATGGTATATGGCATCACAACACCATGTTATAAGTTCATACCTTACTTAAGATAATTAAAACAAAACTAAAATTACATAATTTGTTCATGACTCCATGTTTTCCTTTCAACTAGTTTTATGTTTTGCAGTTCGAAAACTTAACAGTGGTGACAAGAAAGTTCTAAACTAACCCAAGATGACTACATACCCAGTGAAGTGCAGCGTGACATTCGAGTTAAGAAAAGAGCGAAAAGATAAATGGTCAAGTTAAATAAAAGAGCAGTGCATGATTTCTTCAGGAAAAGAGATGGCTGAGTTTAAAAAATGGCTGAAAATTGAATAAACTCATGGGTTCATAAACAATGAGTACCGGATGATAATCATAAATGTCTAAAAAAAAGCAAAAATGGCTGGATACATTGGAAAGATAGATGAATTTGAATGCACAAGAGATAACTGAATGATATATACTGAATGAATTGAGCAGTATTTTGAAGCAAATAAGATAGCCAATGGAAAGCTGGCACCAGTTTTGCTGAGTATATTTGGGTTTAAAGGCATACAGTTTGCTTAGAAGTTTGAATGTTCTAACCAAACCAGCCAAAATAAGTTTTGCTATATCATGAAAGTGATGCAGAAATATTAAGAACTAAAAACATTGTCCATTGCAGAATGCTTTAGGTTTCATAAGTGGAATCTAAAGGAAGGGAAGTCCTTCAGCATATGTGGCTGATTTGAAGAGATTGTCCAGTGATCGGCTTAATGATATACTGAGAGATTGTTTAGTTTGTGGAATGATACAAGAAAGCATTCAAAAAAGGCTCCCAACTGAAGCACAACTCACATTTAAAAGAACAGTTGAAGTCATTGCATCCATGGAAACCACAGCCAGAGACATGAATGAGTTGTAGTCAGGAATGAAAGAGAGTGTGAACGAAATTGCAACATCTAAAACAGGAGTTCCCATCTTTTTTATTCCAAAAAGACTTACTATTAACCAAAGGGAATATGGATCTCAGGCTGGGAATCCCAACTCTAAATAGAATCCTGGATGGCTGAAAAAATTGTGTTACCATTGTGGCAGGGGCTCACATACACCAGACCAATGGAAATTTAGAGGTAAAACTTGCAGAAATGCAACAAAGTAGGATATATACAATGAACATGCTGGGCAGACAAAAAATAAATGTGTACAGTGTACAGTGGAGAGTTAAAGATAAAAAGCCAAGTTGCAGTTTCAAAAATAGCACTAATCTGTCTACTGTTGATGAAAAATCTGATAAAAATGAGATAGACATAGGACTGCATAGCTTTCAGACTTACAAAGTTAGAACTAACCAGAGACAAGCAATATGGCTTAGACCAGAAATGAACAGCAATATAACAGCAAAATGAGTTTGAATGGCATTTCAAAGACACTGAACTGAAGATTGCAGATATCCAATTAGAAATGTATACCGGAGAAAAGATAACTCCTGTTGGAATGACATTTGTAACAGTGAAATACAACATCCAACAGCCACATTGGGCTTGTATGTGGTAAAAGCAGGAGGACAAGCATTAAGGGGTCATGATTGGCTGAGGCAACTACAACTTGACTGGAAGTCTAGGCACAATTTGCATGCCACATCCCCTGCAAAAGAGTCAACTGAAAGTGAAGTAAGAAAGGGACTGGATGATGCCCCAGTAGAGTTTAAGAACGGCATTGGAAACTCAAAGATATGAAGGTAAAAGAGCATCAAATGAAAATGCTGCACCCAGGTTTTGGAAAACCCATCCAGTTTCTAACACCACCCATGATAAACAGGCCAGTGAGTTAGATTGCATGGAAGCTGAAGGAATTCTTTCCAAGGTTGAGTGGAGTAATGCCAGTGCACCAGGTGGCCAAGAAGAATGAGTTTGTCTGAATATTTTGTGATTTTAAACATCACCATTAGCCCAGTATTGAAAGTATATTCATACCCTCTACCTAGGATAGAGGTTATCTTTGCAAACCTTTCTGAAAGAAAACACTTCAGCAAAGTGGACTTAGCTGAGGCCAACCCACAGTTGCAGAATGAAGAAGAGTCCAAAGTGTTTCGCACCATAAACATTCAGCAAGGTCTTTATCACTGAAGTAGTATCTGCACCTGCACTCTGTCCGGCAGAAGGCTATGAACCAGGTGCTGTAAAGTTACCCAGGCACTCAGTGTAACCTGGATAGCAGCATTGTTACTGGTAAGGATGACAAGAAACACCTCCAAAATCTCAAGACAGTGTTAAAAAGATTAGAAGATTATAGGTTCAGAGCATGTTGCAGCAAGTATGAATTCTTTAACTCAAGCATCTCTTACTGGAGTCACAATATTGACGCACAAGGATTCCACAACTCTGCTGAGAAAATTCAAGCAGTGGTGGATGTCCAAAGGCCAAAGGATGTGTTACATTTGAGGTCTTTTTAGGATTTGTCAATTGCTATATCAGCTTTCTGCTAAAGCTGGCTACTGTGCTCTACCCCTTGAACTCATTACTGCAGATCAGGAAGATATAGCAATGGCAAAGCAGGGTGAGGCTTTCCAAAAGGTAAAGGAAATGTTGACACACATACTGTTCTCACACATTATGATCCACATTCTCCAGGGAAGCTTGCCTGTGACACCTCGCCAATGGTACAGGTGCAGTCATGTCACATGTTATGAGTGATGCAAGTGAATTCCCCGTAGCTTTTGCATCAAGTTCCCTTACCACTTCAAATAAAAATTATGCACAGATTGACAGAGAGGCCTTTAATCTGGTTTGGGGTGTAAAATGTTTCAACCAGTACCTGACAGGGAGAGAGTTTACCCTCATTACTGGTTATCAGCTATTATTTGAGTCCTGACGAAGGGTCCTGGCCCGAAACTTCGACTGTACCTCTTCCTATAGATACTGCCTGGCCTGCTGTGTTCACCAGCATTTTGTGTGTGTTGCCTGATCAGCTGTTAGTGTCCATTTTCAACCCACAGAAGGGTCCGCTAACAGCAGCAACAGAAATGCATGGATGGGCTCCATTTCTTGGAGGACACAATTACAAGTTTGAATTCAAAAAGGACAACTTATCACGGAAATACTGATGGAGCACCTTGGAGAAAGGAGAGTAAAGGTAGACAGAGCAGTCAGAACCACTTTATGAAGTCCCAGAATCAACTCCTACAAGCACCACAGAGGAAGCCCGGAACCTGAGATTGTTTCACAGCCACAAGTCCCACTTGCCAAGAAGAGTGAACCCCCAACCCCCGTCAGGAAAGAGGTGATCCCACAAGAGTAAGAAATCCACCACAGCGATTAAATCTTTGGGCCCAAGTGGGACTAATTAAAATTTACTATCTAGCAGGTGAGATGCATTCTATATTGAGCTGCAGTTTATAGTTAAGCAGGGAGGAGCATTGTGTATTTAATATTTCAGTACTATTTGAGTAATATTGTAAATATATTCTTTGATTAAGCATTCTTGTTTGTCTAAGTAAAGCCTGTGGTGTACCTATGATGATGGAGATGGTGGAGGAAATGTTGGCGCCAGTCTGAACTGACTAGGGAGGGCAAGTGAGGAAATCAGGGAGACATTGACACAAGCAGGTATTGAGGCCAAGGTCTTGAAGCTTATTGATTAGTTCAAGTGAGGTCAGCTATCAATTCTGCCTGTGCCAGCTCGCTTTTCCATCGCTGTCAACCATTCCTGCTCATCTTGCGGCTGGTATTGGTAACAGATATGTACATCAATTATCAATATTCATTTCCTACTGCTTACCACTTTATGAAGTATGTGTAGATATCTGAAATGAAAGGCGTGAAATGCTAAGGGAAAATACGTCAGTGATTTCACTCAACAAAGTAGCTTACTAAAATGAAATAAAGTATTGTCATTGGATCTGTTTTCAATGTAATGGGAAATTATTAATGTTATTATAACTAGTTAGCTGCACGGTTATTCTTTTAGGCAACACCTATTTTACTATACCTTTAGTTACATCCAATAATGGAAAGACTATCCAACAGGACAGAAAAACAACTGATGTACAGAAGACAACAAATTGTGCAAATACAAAAGAAAAACAAAAGTAATAATAATAATAATAATAAGCAATAAATTCAAAAACATGATACAAAGTGTATTTCAAAGTGAGTCCATAGATTGTGGGAATAGTTTTGTGATGGGTGAATGAAGTTGAGTGAAGTTATCCCTACTCTTTCAAGAGCTGATGTGTGAGGGGTAGTAACCATTGCTGAACCTGGTGCTGTGAGCCCTAAGGCTCCTGTATCTTCTTCCTGATGGCTGCAGCGAGAAGAAGGTATGGTCTAAGCAATGGGAATCATTGATGAAGGATGCTGCTTTCCTGTGACAGCATTTTGTGTCGATGTTCTCAGTGCCGGGGAGGGCTTGATACTTGATGGACTGCGCCATATCAACTACTTTCCGTACGATTTTCTGTTCAAAGGCATGGGTGTTTCTATACCAGACTATGATACACCCAATTAATATATTCACCAGCACACATCTATCGAAGTTTATCAAAATTTTAGATGTTATGCTAAATCTTCAAAAATGTCTAAGGAAGTAGAGGCACTGCTGTGCTTTCTTCAAAATTGCACTTACCTGCTGGGTCAAAGTCAGGTCCTCTGAAATAATAACCTGACAAATTTAAAGCTGCTGACCCTCTCCACCTCTTATCCCCGGATGTGGACTACCTCATGAACATCCGGTTTCCTCCTTCTGAAGTTAATAATCAACTCCTTGGTCTTTGTAACATTGAGTGAGAGATTGTTGCTGTGGCACCACTTAGCCAGATTTCCAGTCTCTCTGCTAAATGTTGATTTGTCACTTTTGTATATTTAATATTTTAGTAGTATTTAAGTAACATTATATATTATTTGATTAGGCTTTCATTTTTGTTTAAAATGTAAAGTATATGTAAAGTATGTAAATTGCATACGTCATCACATCAGCATGTTATAAGTGTGTGTCTTGCTTAAAGTAAATAAAACAAAACTAAGCTTACATGAGTTACTCCCAGCTCTGTGTTTTCCTTTCAATTAGTTTTATGTTTGGTAGTTACAAAACATACCAGTGGCGACGAGGAAGTTTTAAATGAACGCAAGGTGACTGCCTACCATTTGAATCATAGTGAGATGGCTGAGTTAAAAAAAAAGACAGTGAGGAACTGTTGAGTTAAAAACAAAAGAGAACAGCATATGTTTTGTTCGGAAAAAGAGATGGTTAAGTAAACAGAAAGGCAGGAAATGGAATAAATTCATGGGTTCATAAATAGTGAATACTGGGTGTTAATAATCATAAATTTAAAAAAAAAACAAAAAATGGCTGGCTACACTTGAAAGATAGAAACATTCAATTGCATAAGACAGGGGTCCCCAACCTTTTTTGCAACACGGACCGGTTTAGTATTGACAATATTCTTGCAGTCCGGCCAACCGGGGGGGGGGGAGCGGGGGGGGTGTTCAAGTAGGGTTAAACTCACCTCAACATGTCTCTTACAGTTAAGGTTGCCAACTTTCTCACTCCCAAATAAGGGACAAAAGTAGCAGTCAAATCCCGGGACACTTTACCCCAGGAATAGACTACCATGACCATGAAGCCTTGCACGGGCATCTGTGTGCACATGCGTGACATGGGCATGCACATAAGTGCTGATTCTTTTCCCCACGAATCGGTTTTGCCTTCATCTTCCCGACTACACTGTACATACATTATTTCTACTTTATATAGGCTTTGTATTTATCGTATCATTCCTGCTTTTACTATATGTTAGTGTTATTTATTTTCACTTTTATGTGTTATTGGTATGATTTGCTAGGTTATTTTTTTGGGTCTGGGAACGCTCAAAAATTTTTCCCATATAGATTAATGGGAATTGCTTCTTCGCTTTATGCCATTTCGGACCAAAAGGTTTCATAGGAACGCTTTACCTTAGCGGGAGAAATACGGGACAAGGGCAGTCTCGTATGGGACAAACCAACTTAGCCCAATATACAGGATGTCCCGGCAAATATGGAACAGTTGGCAACCTTATGTTCAAGTTCAACAGTGCGTGACAGGGAATGAGGAAAGGTGCAGCTGACTCGTATCGTTTCCTCACTGCCCGGTAGCACATGCTTTGCGGCCCAGTGGTTGGGGACCACTGGCATAAGAGATCATCAGATATTGTATACTGAGCAAATTGAACAGTATTTTGAAGCAATTCAAATAGCCAATGAAAAGCGGGTGCCAGTATTGCTGAGAATATTGCGGTTAAAGGCATACAGTTTGCTTAGGAGTTTGACTGCTCTAAGCAAACCAGCCAAAATGAGCTTTGCTGATATTGTGAATGTAATGCGGGAACATTTAGAATCAAAACCATTGTTGATTACTGAAGGCTTTAGGTTTCATAAGTGGAATTAAAAGGAAGGGGAGTCCATTTCAGCATACATGGCTGAATTGAAGGAATTGTCTGAGAATTGTCAGTTCAGTGATGGGCTTAATGATACACTGAGAGATAAGTGAAGGGTAAAAACAGGAGGGCCAGTATTGTGGGGGCATGATTGGCTGCGACAACTACAACTTGATTGAAGATCCATCCACCTTTTGCATGCAACATCACCAGCAACAGAGTCAACTAAAAGCGCATTAAGAAAGGTACTGGATGATGCCACAGCAATGTTGCAGAATGGCATTGGAAAACTCAAACATATCAAAGGTAAAATACCACACCCAAGTTTTGCACAGCCCATCCGGTTCCTTACATCATCCATGATAAAGTTACCAGTGAGCTAGATCGCATGGAGGCTGAAGGAATACTTTCCAAGGTTGAGTGGAGCCCATGGGCAACGGCAGTGGTCCCATAGCCAACACTGTCTGGATCTTTGGTGATTTTAAGGTCACCATCAAACCAGTACTGAAAGCAGAAATTATCCTCTGACCAGGATAGAGGATCTCTTTGCAAATTTTACTGGAGGAAAGCTCTTCATTAAAATGGACTCAGCTTAGGCCTACCTATAGATAGAGATGGAAGATGAGTCCTAAGTGTTTATCACCATAAACATTCAGAAAGGAACTTAATGCTATAACAGGCTTATTTTTAGAATAGCAACTGCATCTGCATTCTGGCTGAAAGCTACAGGCTTGGTGTTGCAAGGCTGTCCAGGCACTTTGTGTTATCTGGATGACATCATTGTTACCAGTAAAGAGGGCAAGGAATGTCTCCAAAATCTCAAGGCAATGTTAAAAAGATTAGAAGTTTATGGGCTTAGAACACAACGCAACGAATGTGAATTCTTTAAACCAAACATCACTTACTATGGTGCTCACATCAACGCAGTAGAATTATACAAGTGTGTAGAGAAAAGTCATGCAGTAGTGGATGCCACAAGGACAAAGGGCATATCACAGATGTGGTCCTTTTAGGATAGGTCAATTACTATTACAGGATGTTGCCAAACCTGGCTACTGTGCTACACCCCTAGAACTTATTACTACAGAATGGGGAGAGAGTTTATTCTCGTTAGTGATCATCAACTACTAGTGTCCATTTTGAATCTACAGAAGGGTGTTCCACTAACAGCAGCAACATGAACGCAGAGATGGGCTCTGTTTCTTGGAGGACGCAATTACAAGATTGAATTCAAGTGGGCAACTTATCATGGAAATACTGATGGAGCGTCTTGGAGAAAAGAGAAGAATAGTGTACAGAGTTGTAAGAAACACTTTTTGCAGTTGGAAGAGTCAACTCTTGCAACCACTACAGAGCAGGTCCCAGAGGCTAAGATTGTTTCACAGCCACAAGTGTCACCTGCCAAGAAGTGTGACTCCTGGCAGAAAAGACATTATCCCACAAGGATAAGAAAAAAATCATAGTGATTAAAGTTTACTATGCTGTGCACGTCTTTATAGTAGTTGTATTCACACACATACATGCAACTTATTTATGTAGATCATTTGAGATACATTCTATATTGAGTTTATAACTAAGCAGAGAGGAGTGTTGTGTATTTAATATTTCAGTAGTATTTGAACAATATTGTAAATATGTAGTTTGATTAAGCATTCTTGTTAATATAAATTAAGCCACATGGTGCACCCATGCTAATGGTGATTGTGGAGGAGGTGCTGTTGCCAATCTGAGCTGATTGGCATTTGCAAGTGAGGAAATCAAGAATCCAATGACACAAGGAGGAATTAAGGCCAAGGTCTTGAATGTTATTGATTAGTTCAAGCAAGGTCAGCTGGCAATTCTTTATGTGCCTGCTCACTCTTCCGTCACAGCTCTTTCTGTGATCCTTTCCCACACTCTTTTCATTTCTGATTTACAAACAGTGCACGTTACGAACATTTTTCAGTAACGGAACCCCACTATAACCCAGCAACTGTGAAGTTCTTTATCAAATATGCCAGTTGCAAGGGAGAACATGACTCCATGCTTGCGACTGGTGATTCATATCCTGAAGCTTGGCTGATGACTTGATCTCTTGAACGATAGCTGATGGTGCAATCCAAAAAAGG
This sequence comes from Mobula hypostoma, assembly GCF_963921235.1. Lineage (NCBI taxonomy): Eukaryota > Metazoa > Chordata > Chondrichthyes > Myliobatiformes > Myliobatidae > Mobula > Mobula hypostoma. The sequence goes on from NC_086109.1 coordinate 69,893,282, forward strand.
AAGGGTTATCTTATCGACATCAAGTAGGTAATAATCAGATACTAATAATGTGATGATTCAAGAATTGAACTTAGGTTAACAAGAGCAGGCCTTGCAGAAGTCCTGAGGTAACTCCTGCCACATGAATGTAATTAAGTTATAACTCCGTGTTACATAATAAAGTTATACCATTCATGAAAATAGGTTTAAAGGACAGGCAACACACATAAAAGTTGCTGGTGAACACAGCAGGCCAGGCAGCATCTCTAGGAA